>NW_027490122.1:641414-941414 GCF_050948175.1 Xylocopa sonorina
CAGCAATAGAGTGCTAATGCTTCCTAAAACGCGATATCGCATCACACTCCTATGTTTCATGATAAGATATAATATTCATTGCGAAGTGTCATGTATACCTCGTATTCACTTCAAAAGAATGTAAATGCGACACATACATGCTAGGAAATAGCGTTTGCAGATATCTACGTCACGTAGCAATAGAGTTCTAATGCTTCTTAAAACGAGATGTCGCATTTCATTTCTATGTTTCGTGATATGATATAATATTCATTTTGGAGTGTTACGTATACCTCGTACTCACTTCAAAAGAATGTAAATGTGACACTTCCATTCTAGGAAATAGCGTTTGCAGATGTCTACGTATCGCAGCAATAGTGTTCTAATGCTTCTTAAATCGAGATGTCGCATTTCATTCCTATGTTTCGTGATAAGGTATAATATTCATTGTAGAGTGTTATGTATACCTCGTATTCACTTCAAAAGAATGTAAATGCGACACTTCCATGCTAGGAAATAGCGTTTGCAGATGTCTACGTATCGTAGCAATAGAGTTCTATGGCTTCTTAAAACGAGATGTCGCATTTCATTTCTATGTTTAGTGATAAGATATAATATTCATTTTGGAGTGTTATGTATACCTCGTATTCACTTCAAAAGAATGTAAATGCGACACTTCCTTGCTAGGAAATAGCGTTTGCAGATGTCTACGTATCGCAGCAATAGTGTTCTAATGCTTCTTAAAACGAGATGTCGCATTTCTTTTCTATGTTTCGTGATAAGGTATAATATTCATTGTAGAGTGTTATGTATACCTCGTATTCACTTCAAAAGAAAGTAAATGCAACACTTCCATGCTAGGAAATAGCGTTTGCAGATGTCTACGAATCGTAGCAATAGAGTTCTAATACTTCCTAAAACACGATATCGCATCTCACTTCTATGTCTCATGATAAGATATAATATTCGTTGCGAAGGGTCATGTATACCTCGTGTTCACTTCAAAAGAATGTAAATGCGACACATACATGCTAGGAAATAGCGTTTGCAGACGTCTACGTATCGTAGCAATAGAGTTCTAATGCTTCCTAAAACGCGATATGGCATCACACTTCTATGTTTCATGATAAGATATAATATTCATTGCGAAGTGTCATGTATACCTCGTATTCACTTCAAAGAAATGTAAATGAGACACTTCCTTGCTAGGAAATATTGTTTGCAGATGTCTACATATCACAGCAATAAAGTGCTAATGCTTCTTAAAACGAGATGTCGCATTTCATTTCTATGTTTCGTGATGATATATAATATTCATTTTGGAGTGTTATGTATACCCCGTATTCACTTCAAAAGAATGTAAATGCGACACTTCCTTGCTAGGAAATATTGTTTGCAGATGTCTACGTATCGTAGCAATAGAGATCTAATGCTTCTTAAAACGCGATATCGCATCTCACTTCTATGTTTCATGATAAGATATATTATTCATTGCGACGTGTCATGTATACCTCGTATTCACTTCAAAAGAATGTAAATGCGACACCTCCTTGCTAGGAAATAGCGTTTGCAGATGTCTACGTATCGCAGCAATAGTGTTCTAATGCTTCTTAAAACGAGATGTCGCATTTCATTTCTATGTTTCGTGATAAGGTATAATATTCATTGTAGAGTGCTATGTATACCTCGTATTCACTTCAAAAGAATGTAAATGCGACACTTCCATGCTAGGAAATAGCGTTTGCAGATGTCTACGTATCGTAGCAATAGAGTTCTATGGCTTCTTAAAACGAGATGTCGCATTTCATTTCTATGTTTAGTGATAAGATATAATATTCATTTTGGAGTGTTATGTATACCTCGTATTCACTTCAAAAGAATATAAATGCGACACTTCCTTGCTAGGAAATAGCGTTTGCAGATGTCTACGTATCGCAGCAATAGTGTTCTAATGCTTCTTAAAACGAGATGTCGCATTTCATTTCTATGTTTCGTGATAAGGTATAATATTCATTGTAGAGTGTTATGTATACCTCGTATTCACTTCAAGGGAATGTAAATGCAACACTTCCATGCTAGGAAATAGCGTTTGCAGATGTCTACGAATCGTAGCAATAGAGTTCTAATGCTTCCTAAAACGCGATATGGCATCACACTTCTATGTTTCATGATAAGATATAATATTCATTGCAAAGTGTCATGTATACCTCGTATTCACTTCAAAGAAATGTAAATGCGACACTTCCTTGCTAGGAAATATTGTTTGCAGATGTCTACATATCACAGCAATAAAGTGCTAATGCTTCTTAAAACGAGATGTCGCATTTCATTTCTATGTTTCGTGATGAGATATAATATTCATTTTGGAGTGTTATGTATACCCCGTATTCACTTCAAAAGAATGTAAATGCGACGCTTCAATGGAAGAAAATAGCCTTTGCAGGTGTCTCCGCGTCGAGGCAATGGGTTCCTAATTCTTCTTAAAACGCGATATCGCATCTTACTTCTATGTTTCATGATAAGATATAATGTTCATTGCAAAGTGTCATGTATACCTCGTATTCACTTCAAAAGAATGTAAATGCGTCACTTCCATGATAGAAAATAGCCTTTGCAGATATCTCCCCGTCGAGGCCATAATGTCCTAATTCTTCTTAAAACGCGATATCGCATCTTACTTCTGTGTTTCATGATAAGATATAATGTTCATTGCGAAGTGTCATGTAAACCTCGTATTCACTTCAAGAGAATGTAAATGCGACACTTCCTTGCTAGGAAATAGCGTTTGCAGATGTCTACGTATCGTAGCAATAGAGTTCTAATGCTACTTAAATAGCGATATCGCATTTCATTTCTATGTTTCATGATAAGATATAATATTCATTGCGAAGTGTCATGTATACCTCGCATTCACTCCAAAAGAATGTAAATGCGACAATTCCTTGCTAGGAAACAGCATCTGCAGATGTCTCCGTATCGAAACAATAGTGTTCTAATGCTTCTTAAAATGCGATATAGCATCTCATTTCTATGTTTCATGATAAGATATAATATTCATTGCGAAGTGTCATGTATACCTCGTATTCACTTCAAAAGAACGTAAATGTGACACTTCCATGCTAGGAAACAGCGTTTGCAGATGTCTACGTATCGTAGCAATAGAGTTCTAATGCTTCTTAAAACGAGATGTCGCATTTCATTTCTATGTTTCGTGATGATATATAATATTCATTTTGGAGTGTTATGTATACCCCGTATTCACTTCAAAAGAATGTAAATGCGACACTTCCTTGCTAGGAAATATTGTTTGCAGATGTCTACGTATCGTAGCAATAGAGATCTAATGCTTCTTAAAACGCGATATCGCATCTCACTTCTATGTTTCATGATAAGATATATTATTCATTGCGACGTGTCATGTATACCTCGTATTCACTTCAAAAGAATGTAAATGCGACACCTCCTTGCTAGGAAATAGCGTTTGCAGATGTCTACGTATCGCAGCAATAGTGTTCTAATGCTTCTTAAAACGAGATGTCGCATTTCATTTCTATGTTTCGTGATAAGGTATAATATTCATTGTAGAGTGCTATGTATACCTCGTATTCACTTCAAAAGAATGTAAATGCGACACTTCCATGCTAGGAAATAGCGTTTGCAGATGTCTACGTATCGTAGCAATAGAGTTCTATGGCTTCTTAAAACGAGATGTCGCATTTCATTTCTATGTTTAGTGATAAGATATAATATTCATTTTGGAGTGTTATGTATACCTCGTATTCACTTCAAAAGAATATAAATGCGACACTTCCTTGCTAGGAAATAGCGTTTGCAGATGTCTACGTATCGCAGCAATAGTGTTCTAATGCTTCTTAAAACGAGATGTCGCATTTCATTTCTATGTTTCGTGATAAGGTATAATATTCATTGTAGAGTGTTATGTATACCTCGTATTCACTTCAAAAGAATGTAAATGCGACACCTCCTTGCTAGGAAATAGCGTTTGCAGATGTCTACGTATCGCAGCAATAGTGTTCTAATGCTTCTTAAAACGAGATGTCGCATTTCATTTCTATGTTTCGTGATAAGGTATAATATTCATTGTAGAGTGCTATGTATACCTCGTATTCACTTCAAAAGAATGTAAATGCGACACTTCCATGCTAGGAAATAGCGTTTGCAGATGTCTACGTATCGTAGCAATAGAGTTCTATGGCTTCTTAAAACGAGATGTCGCATTTCATTTCTATGTTTAGTGATAAGATATAATATTCATTTTGGAGTGTTATGTATACCTCGTATTCACTTCAAAAGAATATAAATGCGACACTTCCTTGCTAGGAAATAGCGTTTGCAGATGTCTACGTATCGCAGCAATAGTGTTCTAATGCTTCTTAAAACGAGATGTCGCATTTCATTTCTATGTTTCGTGATAAGGTATAATTTTCATTGTAGAGTGTTATGTATACCTCGTATTCACTTCAAGGGAATGTAAATGCAACACTTCCATGCTAGGAAATAGCGTTTGCAGATGTCTACGAATCGTAGCAATAGAGTTCTAATGCTTCCTAAAACGCGATATGGCATCACACTTCTATGTTTCATGATAAGATATAATATTCATTGCAAAGTGTCATGTATACCTCGTATTCACTTCAAAGAAATGTAAATGCGACACTTCCTTGCTAGGAAATATTGTTTGCAGATGTCTACATATCACAGCAATAAAGTGCTAATGCTTCTTAAAACGAGATGTCGCATTTCATTTCTATGTTTCGTGATGAGATATAATATTCATTTTGGAGTGTTATGTATACCCCGTATTCACTTCAAAAGAATGTAAATGCGACGCTTCAATGGTAGAAAATAGCCTTTGCAGGTGTCTCCGCGTCGAGGCAATGGGTTCCTAATTCTTCTTAAAACGCGATATCGCATCTTACTTCTATGTTTCATGATAAGATATAATGTTCATTGCAAAGTGTCATGTATACCTCGTATTCACTTCAAAAGAATGTAAATGCGTCACTTCCATGATAGAAAATAGCCTTTGCAGATATCTCCCCGTCGAGGCCATAATGTCCTAATTCTTCTTAAAACGCGATATCGCATCTTACTTCTGTGTTTCATGATAAGATATAATGTTCATTGCGAAGTGTCATGTAAACCTCGTATTCACTTCAAGAGAATGTAAATGCGACACTTCCTTGCTAGGAAATAGCGTTTGCAGATGTCTACGTATCGTAGCAATAGAGTTCTAATGCTACTTAAATAGCGATATCGCATTTCATTTCTATGTTTCATGATAAGATATAATATTCATTGCGAAGTGTCATGTATACCTCGCATTCACTCCAAAAGAATGTAAATGCGACAATTCCTTGCTAGGAAACAGCATCTGCAGATGTCTCCGTATCGAAACAATAGTGTTCTAATGCTTCTTAAAATGCGATATAGCATCTCATTTCTATGTTTCATGATAAGATATAATATTCATTGCGAAGTGTCATGTATACCTCGTATTCACTTCAAAAGAACGTAAATGTGACACTTCCATGCTAGGAAACAGCGTTTGCAGATGTCTACGTATCGTAGCAATAGAGTTCTAATGCTTCTTAAAACGAGATGTCGCATTTCATTTCTATGTTTCGTGATGAGATATAATATTCATTTTGGAGTGTTATGTATACCCCGTATTCACTTCAAAAGAATGTAAATGCGACACTTCCTTGCTAGGAAATATTGTTTGCAGATGTCTACGTATCGTAGCAATAGAGTTCTAATGCTTCTTAAAACGCGATATCGCATCTCACTTCTATGTTTCATGATAAGATATAATATTCATTGCGAAGTGTCATGTATACCTCGTATTCACTTCAAAAGAATGTAAATGCGACACTTACATGCTAGGAAATAGCGTTTGCAGCGTCTACGTATCGTAGCAATAGAGTTCTAATGCTTCCTAAAACGCGATATCGCATCTCACTTCTATGTTTCATGATAAGATATAATATTCATTGCGAAGGGTCATGTATACCTCGTATCCACTTCAAAAGAATGTAAATGCGACAAATACATGCTAGGAAGTTGCGTTTGCAGATGTCTACGTATCGTAGCAATAGAGTTCTAATGCTTCTTAAAACGAGATGTCGCATTCCATTTCTATGTTTCGTGATGATATATAATATTCATTTTGGAGTGTTATGTATACCCCGTATTCACTTCAAAAGAATGTAAATGCGACGCTTCAATGGTAGAAAATAGCCTTTGCAGGTGTCTCCGCGTCGAGGCAATGGGTTCCTAATTCTTCTTAAAACGCGATATCGCATCTTACTTCTATGTTTCATGATAAGATATAATGTTCATTGCAAAGTGTCATGTATACCTCGTATTCACTTCAAAAGAATGTAAATGCGTCACTTCCATGATAGAAAATAGCCTTTGCAGATATCTCCCCGTCGAGGCCATAATGTCCTAATTCTTCTTAAAACGCGATATCGCATCTTACTTCTGTGTTTCATGATAAGATATAATGTTCATTGCGAAGTGTCATGTAAACCTCGTATTCACTTCAAGAGAATGTAAATGCGACACTTCCTTGCTAGGAAATAGCGTTTGCAGATGTCTACGTATCGTAGCAATAGAGTTCTAATGCTACTTAAATAGCGATATCGCATTTCATTTCTATGTTTCATGATAAGATATAATATTCATTGCGAAGTGTCATGTATACCTCGCATTCACTCCAAAAGAATGTAAATGCGACAATTCCTTGCTAGGAAACAGCATCTGCAGATGTCTCCGTATCGAAACAATAGTGTTCTAATGCTTCTTAAAATGCGATATAGCATCTCATTTCTATGTTTCATGATAAGATATAATATTCATTGCGAAGTGTCATGTATACCTCGTATTCACTTCAAAAGAACGTAAATGTGACACTTCCATGCTAGGAAACAGCGTTTGCAGATGTCTACGTATCGTAGCAATAGAGTTCTAATGCTTCTTAAAACGAGATGTCGCATTTCATTTCTATGTTTCGTGATGATATATAATATTCATTTTGGAGTGTTATGTATACCCCGTATTCACTTCAAAAGAATGTAAATGCGACACTTCCTTGCTAGGAAATATTGTTTGCAGATGTCTACGTATCGTAGCAATAGAGATCTAATGCTTCTTAAAACGCGATATCGCATCTCACTTCTATGTTTCATGATAAGATATATTATTCATTGCGACGTGTCATGTATACCTCGTATTCACTTCAAAAGAATGTAAATGCGACACCTCCTTGCTAGGAAATAGCGTTTGCAGATGTCTACGTATCGCAGCAATAGTGTTCTAATGCTTCTTAAAACGAGATGTCGCATTTCATTTCTATGTTTCGTGATAAGGTATAATATTCATTGTAGAGTGCTATGTATACCTCGTATTCACTTCAAAAGAATGTAAATGCGACACTTCCATGCTAGGAAATAGCGTTTGCAGATGTCTACGTATCGTAGCAATAGAGTTCTATGGCTTCTTAAAACGAGATGTCGCATTTCATTTCTATGTTTAGTGATAAGATATAATATTCATTTTGGAGTGTTATGTATACCTCGTATTCACTTCAAAAGAATATAAATGCGACACTTCCTTGCTAGGAAATAGCGTTTGCAGATGTCTACGTATCGCAGCAATAGTGTTCTAATGCTTCTTAAAACGAGATGTCGCATTTCATTTCTATGTTTCGTGATAAGGTATAATATTCATTGTAGAGTGTTATGTATACCTCGTATTCACTTCAAAAGAATGTAAATGCGACACCTCCTTGCTAGGAAATAGCGTTTGCAGATGTCTACGTATCGCAGCAATAGTGTTCTAATGCTTCTTAAAACGAGATGTCGCATTTCATTTCTATGTTTCGTGATAAGGTATAATATTCATTGTAGAGTGCTATGTATACCTCGTATTCACTTCAAAAGAATGTAAATGCGACACTTCCATGCTAGGAAATAGCGTTTGCAGATGTCTACGTATCGTAGCAATAGAGTTCTATGGCTTCTTAAAACGAGATGTCGCATTTCATTTCTATGTTTAGTGATAAGATATAATATTCATTTTGGAGTGTTATGTATACCTCGTATTCACTTCAAAAGAATATAAATGCGACACTTCCTTGCTAGGAAATAGCGTTTGCAGATGTCTACGTATCGCAGCAATAGTGTTCTAATGCTTCTTAAAACGAGATGTCGCATTTCATTTCTATGTTTCGTGATAAGGTATAATATTCATTGTAGAGTGTTATGTATACCTCGTATTCACTTCAAGGGAATGTAAATGCAACACTTCCATGCTAGGAAATAGCGTTTGCAGATGTCTACGAATCGTAGCAATAGAGTTCTAATGCTTCCTAAAACGCGATATGGCATCACACTTCTATGTTTCATGATAAGATATAATATTCATTGCAAAGTGTCATGTATACCTCGTATTCACTTCAAAGAAATGTAAATGCGACACTTCCTTGCTAGGAAATATTGTTTGCAGATGTCTACATATCACAGCAATAAAGTGCTAATGCTTCTTAAAACGAGATGTCGCATTTCATTTCTATGTTTCGTGATGAGATATAATATTCATTTTGGAGTGTTATGTATACCCCGTATTCACTTCAAAAGAATGTAAATGCGACGCTTCAATGGTAGAAAATAGCCTTTGCAGGTGTCTCCGCGTCGAGGCAATGGGTTCCTAATTCTTCTTAAAACGCGATATCGCATCTTACTTCTATGTTTCATGATAAGATATAATGTTCATTGCAAAGTGTCATGTATACCTCGTATTCACTTCAAAAGAATGTAAATGCGTCACTTCCATGATAGAAAATAGCCTTTGCAGATATCTCCCCGTCGAGGCCATAATGTCCTAATTCTTCTTAAAACGCGATATCGCATCTTACTTCTGTGTTTCATGATAAGATATAATGTTCATTGCGAAGTGTCATGTAAACCTCGTATTCACTTCAAGAGAATGTAAATGCGACACTTCCTTGCTAGGAAATAGCGTTTGCAGATGTCTACGTATCGTAGCAATAGAGTTCTAATGCTACTTAAATAGCGATATCGCATTTCATTTCTATGTTTCATGATAAGATATAATATTCATTGCGAAGTGTCATGTATACCTCGCATTCACTCCAAAAGAATGTAAATGCGACAATTCCTTGCTAGGAAACAGCATCTGCAGATGTCTCCGTATCGAAACAATAGTGTTCTAATGCTTCTTAAAATGCGATATAGCATCTCATTTCTATGTTTCATGATAAGATATAATATTCATTGCGAAGTGTCATGTATACCTCGTATTCACTTCAAAAGAACGTAAATGTGACACTTCCATGCTAGGAAACAGCGTTTGCAGATGTCTACGTATCGTAGCAATAGAGTTCTAATGCTTCTTAAAACGAGATGTCGCATTTCATTTCTATGTTTCGTGATGAGATATAATATTCATTTTGGAGTGTTATGTATACCCCGTATTCACTTCAAAAGAATGTAAATGCGACACTTCCTTGCTAGGAAATATTGTTTGCAGATGTCTACGTATCGTAGCAATAGAGTTCTAATGCTTCTTAAAACGCGATATCGCATCTCACTTCTATGTTTCATGATAAGATATAATATTCATTGCGAAGTGTCATGTATACCTCGTATTCACTTCAAAAGAATGTAAATGCGACACTTACATGCTAGGAAATAGCGTTTGCAGCGTCTACGTATCGTAGCAATAGAGTTCTAATGCTTCCTAAAACGCGATATCGCATCTCACTTCTATGTTTCATGATAAGATATAATATTCATTGCGAAGGGTCATGTATACCTCGTATCCACTTCAAAAGAATGTAAATGCGACAAATACATGCTAGGAAGTTGCGTTTGCAGATGTCTACGTATCGTAGCAATAGAGTTCTAATGCTTCTTAAAACGAGATGTCGCATTCCATTTCTATGTTTCGTGATGATATATAATATTCATTTTGGAGTGTTATGTATACCCCGTATTCACTTCAAAAGAATGTAAATGCGACACTTCCTTGCTAGGAAATATTGTTTGCAGATGTCTACGTATCGTAGCAATAGAGATCTAATGCTTCTTAAAACGCGATATCGCATCTCACTTCTATGTTTCATGATAAGATATATTATTCATTGCGACGTGTCATGTATACCTCGTATTCACTTCAAAAGAATGTAAATGCGACACCTCCTTGCTAGGAAATAGCGTTTGCAGATGTCTACGTATCGAAGCAATAGAGATCCAATGCTTCCTAAAACGCGATATCGCACCTCACTTCGATGTTTCATGATAAGATATAATATTCATTGCGAAGTGTCATGTATACCTCGTATTCACTTCAAAAGAATGTAAATGTGACACTTCCATGCTAGGAAATAGCGTTTGCAGATGTCTACGTATCGTAGCAATAGAGTTCTAATGCTTCTTAAAACGAGATGTCGCATTTCATTTCTATGTTTCGTGATGAGATATAATATTCATTTTGGAGTGTTATGTATACCCCGTATTCACTTCATAAGAATGTAAATGCGACACTTCCATGCTAGAAAATATTGTTTGCAGATGTCTACGTATCGTAGCAATAGAGTTCTAATGCTTCTTAAATCGCGATATCGCATCTCACTTCTATGTTTCATGATAAGATATAATATTCCATGCGAAGTGTCATGTATACCTCGAATTCACTTCAAAAGAATGTAAATGCGACACTTACATGCTAGGAAATAGCGTTTGCAGGTGTCTACGTATCGTAGCAATAGAGTTCTAATGCTTCCTAAAACGCGATATCGCATCTCACTTCTATGTTTCATGATAAGATATAATATTCATTGTGAAGGGTCATGTATACCTCGTATTCACTTCAAAAGACTGTAAATGCGACAAATACATGCTAGGAAGTAGCGTTTGCAGATGTTTACGTATCGTAGCAATAGACTTCTAATGCTTCTTAAAAGGAGATGTCGCATTCCATTTCTATGTTTCGTGATATTATATAATATTCATTTTGGAGTGTTATGTATACCTCGTACACACTTCAAAACAATGTAAATGTGATACATCCATGCTAGGAAATAGCGTTTGCAGATGTCTACGTATCGTAGCAATAGGGTTCTAATGCTTCATAAAACGAGATGTCGCATTTCATGTCTATGTTTCGTGATAAGATATAATATTCATTTTGGAGTGTTATGTATACCTCGTATTCACTTCAAGAGAATGTAAATGCGACACTTCCTTGCTAGGAAATATTGTTTGCATATGTCTACGCATCGTAGCAATAGAGTTCCTGTGCTTCTTAAATCGCGATAAGGCATCTCACTTCTATGTTTCGATATAAGATACAATATTCATTGCGAAGTGTCATGTATACCTCGTATTAACTTCAGATGAATGTAAGTGAGTCATTTCCATGCTAGGAAATGACGTTTGCAGATGTCTACGTATATTAGCCATAGAGTTCTAATGCTTCTCAAAACGAGATGTCGCATCTCGTTTCTATGTTTCATGAGAAGATATAATATCCATTGCGAAGTGTCATGCATACCTCGTATTCACTTTAATGGAATGTAAATGCGACACTTCCATGCTAGGAAATAGCGTTTGCAGATGTCTACGTATCGTAGTAAGAGAGTTCTAATGCTTCTTAAAACTCGATATCGCATCTCACTTATATGTTTCATGATTAGATGTAATATTCATTGCAAGGTGTCATGTATACCTCGTATTCACTTCAATGGAATGTAAATGCGACACTTGCATGCGAGGAAATAGCGTTTGCAGATGTCTACGTATCGTAGCAATAGTGTTCTAATGCTTCTTAAAACGAGATGTCGCATTTCATTTCTATGTTTCGTGATAAGATATAATATTCATTTTGGAGTGTTATGTATACCTCGTATTCACTTCAAGAGAATGTAAATGCGACACTTCCTTGCTAGGAAATATTGTTTGCAGATGTCTACGCATCGTAGCAATAGAGTTCTGGTGCTTCTTAAATCGCGATATCGCATCTCACTTATATGATTCATGATAAGATGTAATATTCATTGCGAGGTGTCATGTATACCTCGTATTCACTTCAATGGAATGTAAATGCGGCATTTCCATGCTAGGAAATAACGTTTGCAGATGTCTACGTATATTAGCAAAAGAGTTCTAATGCTTCTCAAAACGCGATATCGCATCTCACTTCTATGTTTCATGATAAGATATAATATTCATTGCGAAGTGTCATGTATATCTCGTATTCTCTTCAAAAGAATGTAAATGCGACACTTCCATGCTAGGAAATAGCGTCTGCAGATGTCTACGTATCGTGGCAATAGAGTTCCAATGCTTCTTAAAACGAGATGTCGCATTTCATTTCTATGTTTCGTGATAAGATATAATATTCATTGTGGAGTGTTATGTATACCTCGTATTCACTTCGAAAGAATGTAAATGTGACCCTTCCATGCTAGGAAATAGCCTTTGCAGATATCTACGTATCGTAGCAATAGTGTTCTAGTGCTTCTTAAATCGCGATATAGCATCTCACTTCTATGTTTCGGTATAAGATACAATATTCATTGCGAAGTGTCATGTATACCTCGTATTAACTTCAAAAGAATGTAAATGCGGCATTTCCATGCTAGGAAATAACGTTTGCAGATGTCTACCTATATTAGCAATAGAGTTCTAATGCTTCTCAAAACGAGATGTCGCATCTCACTTCTATGTTTCATGATAAGATATAATATTCATTGCGAAGTGTCATGTATACCTCGCATTCACTCCAAAAGAATGTAAATGCGACAATTCCTTGCTAGGAAACAGCATCTGCAGATGTCTCCGTATCGAAACAATAGTGTTCTAATGCTTCTTAAAATGCGATATAGCATCTCATTTCTATGTTTCATGATAAGATATAATATTCATTGCGAAGTGTCATGTATACCTCGTATTCACTTCAAAAGAACGTAAATGTGACACTTCCATGCTAGGAAACAGCGTTTGCAGATGTCTACGTATATTAGCAAAAGAGTTCTAATGCTTCTCAAAACGCGATATCGCATCTCACTTCTATGTTTCATGATAAGATATAATATTCATTGCGAAGTGTCATGTATACCTCGCATTCACTCCAAAAGAATGTAAATGCGACAATTCCTTGCTAGGAAACAGCATCTGCAGATGTCTCCGTATCGAAACAATAGTGTTCTAATGCTTCTTAAAATGCGATATAGCATCTCATTTCTATGTTTCATGATAAGATATAATATTCATTGCGAAGTGTCATGTATACCTCGTATTCACTTCAAAAGAACGTAAATGTGACACTTCCATGCTAGGAAACAGCGTTTGCAGATGTCTACGTATCGTAGCAATAGAGTTCTAATGCTTCTTAAAACGAGATGTCGCATTTCATTTCTATGTTTCGTGATGATATATAATATTCATTTTGGAGTGTTATGTATACCCCGTATTCACTTCAAAAGAATGTAAATGCGACACTTCCTTGCTAGGAAATATTGTTTGCAGATGTCTACGTATCGTAGCAATAGAGATCTAATGCTTCTTAAAACGCGATATCGCATCTCACTTCTATGTTTCATGATAAGATATATTATTCATTGCGACGTGTCATGTATACCTCGTATTCACTTCAAAAGAATGTAAATGCGACACCTCCTTGCTAGGAAATAGCGTTTGCAGATGTCTACGTATCGCAGCAATAGTGTTCTAATGCTTCTTAAAACGAGATGTCGCATTTCATTTCTATGTTTCGTGATAAGGTATAATATTCATTGTAGAGTGCTATGTATACCTCGTATTCACTTCAAAAGAATGTAAATGCGACACTTCCATGCTAGGAAATAGCGTTTGCAGATGTCTACGTATCGTAGCAATAGAGTTCTATGGCTTCTTAAAACGAGATGTCGCATTTCATTTCTATGTTTAGTGATAAGATATAATATTCATTTTGGAGTGTTATGTATACCTCGTATTCACTTCAAAAGAATATAAATGCGACACTTCCTTGCTAGGAAATAGCGTTTGCAGATGTCTACGTATCGCAGCAATAGTGTTCTAATGCTTCTTAAAACGAGATGTCGCATTTCATTTCTATGTTTCGTGATAAGGTATAATATTCATTGTAGAGTGTTATGTATACCTCGTATTCACTTCAAAAGAATGTAAATGCGACACCTCCTTGCTAGGAAATAGCGTTTGCAGATGTCTACGTATCGCAGCAATAGTGTTCTAATGCTTCTTAAAACGAGATGTCGCATTTCATTTCTATGTTTCGTGATAAGGTATAATATTCATTGTAGAGTGCTATGTATACCTCGTATTCACTTCAAAAGAATGTAAATGCGACACTTCCATGCTAGGAAATAGCGTTTGCAGATGTCTACGTATCGTAGCAATAGAGTTCTATGGCTTCTTAAAACGAGATGTCGCATTTCATTTCTATGTTTAGTGATAAGATATAATATTCATTTTGGAGTGTTATGTATACCTCGTATTCACTTCAAAAGAATATAAATGCGACACTTCCTTGCTAGGAAATAGCGTTTGCAGATGTCTACGTATCGCAGCAATAGTGTTCTAATGCTTCTTAAAACGAGATGTCGCATTTCATTTCTATGTTTCGTGATAAGGTATAATTTTCATTGTAGAGTGTTATGTATACCTCGTATTCACTTCAAGGGAATGTAAATGCAACACTTCCATGCTAGGAAATAGCGTTTGCAGATGTCTACGAATCGTAGCAATAGAGTTCTAATGCTTCCGAAAACGCGATATGGCATCACACTTCTATGTTTCATGATAAGATATAATATTCATTGCAAAGTGTCATGTATACCTCGTATTCACTTCAAAGAAATGTAAATGCGACACTTCCTTGCTAGGAAATATTGTTTGCAGATGTCTACATATCACAGCAATAAAGTGCTAATGCTTCTTAAAACGAGATGTCGCATTTCATTTCTATGTTTCGTGATGAGATATAATATTCATTTTGGAGTGTTATGTATACCCCGTATTCACTTCAAAAGAATGTAAATGCGACGCTTCAATGGTAGAAAATAGCCTTTGCAGGTGTCTCCGCGTCGAGGCAATGGGTTCCTAATTCTTCTTAAAACGCGATATCGCATCTTACTTCTATGTTTCATGATAAGATATAATGTTCATTGCAAAGTGTCATGTATACCTCGTATTCACTTCAAAAGAATGTAAATGCGTCACTTCCATGATAGAAAATAGCCTTTGCAGATATCTCCCCGTCGAGGCCATAATGTCCTAATTCTTCTTAAAACGCGATATCGCATCTTACTTCTGTGTTTCATGATAAGATATAATGTTCATTGCGAAGTGTCATGTAAACCTCGTATTCACTTCAAGAGAATGTAAATGCGACACTTCCTTGCTAGGAAATAGCGTTTGCAGATGTCTACGTATCGTAGCAATAGAGTTCTAATGCTACTTAAATAGCGATATCGCATTTCATTTCTATGTTTCATGATAAGATATAATATTCATTGCGAAGTGTCATGTATACCTCGCATTCACTCCAAAAGAATGTAAATGCGACAATTCCTTGCTAGGAAACAGCATCTGCAGATGTCTCCGTATCGAAACAATAGTGTTCTAATGCTTCTTAAAATGCGATATAGCATCTCATTTCTATGTTTCATGATAAGATATAATATTCATTGCGAAGTGTCATGTATACCTCGTATTCACTTCAAAAGAACGTAAATGTGACACTTCCATGCTAGGAAACAGCGTTTGCAGATGTCTACGTATCGTAGCAATAGAGTTCTAATGCTTCTTAAAACGAGATGTCGCATTTCATTTCTATGTTTCGTGATGAGATATAATATTCATTTTGGAGTGTTATGTATACCCCGTATTCACTTCAAAAGAATGTAAATGCGACACTTCCTTGCTAGGAAATATTGTTTGCAGATGTCTACGTATCGTAGCAATAGAGTTCTAATGCTTCTTAAAACGCGATATCGCATCTCACTTCTATGTTTCATGATAAGATATAATATTCATTGCGAAGTGTCATGTATACCTCGTATTCACTTCAAAAGAATGTAAATGCGACACTTACATGCTAGGAAATAGCGTTTGCAGCGTCTACGTATCGTAGCAATAGAGTTCTAATGCTTCCTAAAACGCGATATCGCATCTCACTTCTATGTTTCATGATAAGATATAATATTCATTGCGAAGGGTCATGTATACCTCGTATCCACTTCAAAAGAATGTAAATGCGACAAATACATGCTAGGAAGTTGCGTTTGCAGATGTCTACGTATCGTAGCAATAGAGTTCTAATGCTTCTTAAAACGAGATGTCGCATTCCATTTCTATGTTTCGTGATGATATATAATATTCATTTTGGAGTGTTATGTATACCCCGTATTCACTTCAAAAGAATGTAAATGCGACGCTTCAATGGTAGAAAATAGCCTTTGCAGGTGTCTCCGCGTCGAGGCAATGGGTTCCTAATTCTTCTTAAAACGCGATATCGCATCTTACTTCTATGTTTCATGATAAGATATAATGTTCATTGCAAAGTGTCATGTATACCTCGTATTCACTTCAAAAGAATGTAAATGCGTCACTTCCATGATAGAAAATAGCCTTTGCAGATATCTCCCCGTCGAGGCCATAATGTCCTAATTCTTCTTAAAACGCGATATCGCATCTTACTTCTGTGTTTCATGATAAGATATAATGTTCATTGCGAAGTGTCATGTAAACCTCGTATTCACTTCAAGAGAATGTAAATGCGACACTTCCTTGCTAGGAAATAGCGTTTGCAGATGTCTACGTATCGTAGCAATAGAGTTCTAATGCTACTTAAATAGCGATATCGCATTTCATTTCTATGTTTCATGATAAGATATAATATTCATTGCGAAGTGTCATGTATACCTCGCATTCACTCCAAAAGAATGTAAATGCGACAATTCCTTGCTAGGAAACAGCATCTGCAGATGTCTCCGTATCGAAACAATAGTGTTCTAATGCTTCTTAAAATGCGATATAGCATCTCATTTCTATGTTTCATGATAAGATATAATATTCATTGCGAAGTGTCATGTATACCTCGTATTCACTTCAAAAGAACGTAAATGTGACACTTCCATGCTAGGAAACAGCGTTTGCAGATGTCTACGTATCGTAGCAATAGAGTTCTAATGCTTCTTAAAACGAGATGTCGCATTTCATTTCTATGTTTCGTGATGATATATAATATTCATTTTGGAGTGTTATGTATACCCCGTATTCACTTCAAAAGAATGTAAATGCGACACTTCCTTGCTAGGAAATATTGTTTGCAGATGTCTACGTATCGTAGCAATAGAGATCTAATGCTTCTTAAAACGCGATATCGCATCTCACTTCTATGTTTCATGATAAGATATATTATTCATTGCGACGTGTCATGTATACCTCGTATTCACTTCAAAAGAATGTAAATGCGACACCTCCTTGCTAGGAAATAGCGTTTGCAGATGTCTACGTATCGCAGCAATAGTGTTCTAATGCTTCTTAAAACGAGATGTCGCATTTCATTTCTATGTTTCGTGATAAGGTATAATATTCATTGTAGAGTGCTATGTATACCTCGTATTCACTTCAAAAGAATGTAAATGCGACACTTCCATGCTAGGAAATAGCGTTTGCAGATGTCTACGTATCGTAGCAATAGAGTTCTATGGCTTCTTAAAACGAGATGTCGCATTTCATTTCTATGTTTAGTGATAAGATATAATATTCATTTTGGAGTGTTATGTATACCTCGTATTCACTTCAAAAGAATATAAATGCGACACTTCCTTGCTAGGAAATAGCGTTTGCAGATGTCTACGTATCGCAGCAATAGTGTTCTAATGCTTCTTAAAACGAGATGTCGCATTTCATTTCTATGTTTCGTGATAAGGTATAATATTCATTGTAGAGTGTTATGTATACCTCGTATTCACTTCAAAAGAATGTAAATGCGACACCTCCTTGCTAGGAAATAGCGTTTGCAGATGTCTACGTATCGCAGCAATAGTGTTCTAATGCTTCTTAAAACGAGATGTCGCATTTCATTTCTATGTTTCGTGATAAGGTATAATATTCATTGTAGAGTGCTATGTATACCTCGTATTCACTTCAAAAGAATGTAAATGCGACACTTCCATGCTAGGAAATAGCGTTTGCAGATGTCTACGTATCGTAGCAATAGAGTTCTATGGCTTCTTAAAACGAGATGTCGCATTTCATTTCTATGTTTAGTGATAAGATATAATATTCATTTTGGAGTGTTATGTATACCTCGTATTCACTTCAAAAGAATATAAATGCGACACTTCCTTGCTAGGAAATAGCGTTTGCAGATGTCTACGTATCGCAGCAATAGTGTTCTAATGCTTCTTAAAACGAGATGTCGCATTTCATTTCTATGTTTCGTGATAAGGTATAATATTCATTGTAGAGTGTTATGTATACCTCGTATTCACTTCAAGGGAATGTAAATGCAACACTTCCATGCTAGGAAATAGCGTTTGCAGATGTCTACGAATCGTAGCAATAGAGTTCTAATGCTTCCTAAAACGCGATATGGCATCACACTTCTATGTTTCATGATAAGATATAATATTCATTGCAAAGTGTCATGTATACCTCGTATTCACTTCAAAGAAATGTAAATGCGACACTTCCTTGCTAGGAAATATTGTTTGCAGATGTCTACATATCACAGCAATAAAGTGCTAATGCTTCTTAAAACGAGATGTCGCATTTCATTTCTATGTTTCGTGATGAGATATAATATTCATTTTGGAGTGTTATGTATACCCCGTATTCACTTCAAAAGAATGTAAATGCGACGCTTCAATGGTAGAAAATAGCCTTTGCAGGTGTCTCCGCGTCGAGGCAATGGGTTCCTAATTCTTCTTAAAACGCGATATCGCATCTTACTTCTATGTTTCATGATAAGATATAATGTTCATTGCAAAGTGTCATGTATACCTCGTATTCACTTCAAAAGAATGTAAATGCGTCACTTCCATGATAGAAAATAGCCTTTGCAGATATCTCCCCGTCGAGGCCATAATGTCCTAATTCTTCTTAAAACGCGATATCGCATCTTACTTCTGTGTTTCATGATAAGATATAATGTTCATTGCGAAGTGTCATGTAAACCTCGTATTCACTTCAAGAGAATGTAAATGCGACACTTCCTTGCTAGGAAATAGCGTTTGCAGATGTCTACGTATCGTAGCAATAGAGTTCTAATGCTACTTAAATAGCGATATCGCATTTCATTTCTATGTTTCATGATAAGATATAATATTCATTGCGAAGTGTCATGTATACCTCGCATTCACTCCAAAAGAATGTAAATGCGACAATTCCTTGCTAGGAAACAGCATCTGCAGATGTCTCCGTATCGAAACAATAGTGTTCTAATGCTTCTTAAAATGCGATATAGCATCTCATTTCTATGTTTCATGATAAGATATAATATTCATTGCGAAGTGTCATGTATACCTCGTATTCACTTCAAAAGAACGTAAATGTGACACTTCCATGCTAGGAAACAGCGTTTGCAGATGTCTACGTATCGTAGCAATAGAGTTCTAATGCTTCTTAAAACGAGATGTCGCATTTCATTTCTATGTTTCGTGATGAGATATAATATTCATTTTGGAGTGTTATGTATACCCCGTATTCACTTCAAAAGAATGTAAATGCGACACTTCCTTGCTAGGAAATATTGTTTGCAGATGTCTACGTATCGTAGCAATAGAGTTCTAATGCTTCTTAAAACGCGATATCGCATCTCACTTCTATGTTTCATGATAAGATATAATATTCATTGCGAAGTGTCATGTATACCTCGTATTCACTTCAAAAGAATGTAAATGCGACACTTACATGCTAGGAAATAGCGTTTGCAGCGTCTACGTATCGTAGCAATAGAGTTCTAATGCTTCCTAAAACGCGATATCGCATCTCACTTCTATGTTTCATGATAAGATATAATATTCATTGCGAAGGGTCATGTATACCTCGTATCCACTTCAAAAGAATGTAAATGCGACAAATACATGCTAGGAAGTTGCGTTTGCAGATGTCTACGTATCGTAGCAATAGAGTTCTAATGCTTCTTAAAACGAGATGTCGCATTCCATTTCTATGTTTCGTGATGATATATAATATTCATTTTGGAGTGTTATGTATACCCCGTATTCACTTCAAAAGAATGTAAATGCGACACTTCCTTGCTAGGAAATATTGTTTGCAGATGTCTACGTATCGTAGCAATAGAGATCTAATGCTTCTTAAAACGCGATATCGCATCTCACTTCTATGTTTCATGATAAGATATATTATTCATTGCGACGTGTCATGTATACCTCGTATTCACTTCAAAAGAATGTAAATGCGACACCTCCTTGCTAGGAAATAGCGTTTGCAGATGTCTACGTATCGAAGCAATAGAGATCCAATGCTTCCTAAAACGCGATATCGCACCTCACTTCGATGTTTCATGATAAGATATAATATTCATTGCGAAGTGTCATGTATACCTCGTATTCACTTCAAAAGAATGTAAATGTGACACTTCCATGCTAGGAAATAGCGTTTGCAGATGTCTACGTATCGTAGCAATAGAGTTCTAATGCTTCTTAAAACGAGATGTCGCATTTCATTTCTATGTTTCGTGATGAGATATAATATTCATTTTGGAGTGTTATGTATACCCCGTATTCACTTCATAAGAATGTAAATGCGACACTTCCATGCTAGAAAATATTGTTTGCAGATGTCTACGTATCGTAGCAATAGAGTTCTAATGCTTCTTAAATCGCGATATCGCATCTCACTTCTATGTTTCATGATAAGATATAATATTCCATGCGAAGTGTCATGTATACCTCGAATTCACTTCAAAAGAATGTAAATGCGACACTTACATGCTAGGAAATAGCGTTTGCAGGTGTCTACGTATCGTAGCAATAGAGTTCTAATGCTTCCTAAAACGCGATATCGCATCTCACTTCTATGTTTCATGATAAGATATAATATTCATTGTGAAGGGTCATGTATACCTCGTATTCACTTCAAAAGACTGTAAATGCGACAAATACATGCTAGGAAGTAGCGTTTGCAGATGTTTACGTATCGTAGCAATAGACTTCTAATGCTTCTTAAAAGGAGATGTCGCATTCCATTTCTATGTTTCGTGATATTATATAATATTCATTTTGGAGTGTTATGTATACCTCGTACACACTTCAAAACAATGTAAATGTGATACATCCATGCTAGGAAATAGCGTTTGCAGATGTCTACGTATCGTAGCAATAGGGTTCTAATGCTTCATAAAACGAGATGTCGCATTTCATGTCTATGTTTCGTGATAAGATATAATATTCATTTTGGAGTGTTATGTATACCTCGTATTCACTTCAAGAGAATGTAAATGCGACACTTCCTTGCTAGGAAATATTGTTTGCATATGTCTACGCATCGTAGCAATAGAGTTCCTGTGCTTCTTAAATCGCGATAAGGCATCTCACTTCTATGTTTCGATATAAGATACAATATTCATTGCGAAGTGTCATGTATACCTCGTATTAACTTCAGATGAATGTAAGTGAGTCATTTCCATGCTAGGAAATGACGTTTGCAGATGTCTACGTATATTAGCCATAGAGTTCTAATGCTTCTCAAAACGAGATGTCGCATCTCGTTTCTATGTTTCATGAGAAGATATAATATCCATTGCGAAGTGTCATGCATACCTCGTATTCACTTCAATGGAATGTAAATGCGACACTTCCATGCTAGGAAATAGCGTTTGCAGATGTCTACGTATTGTAGTAAGAGAGATCTAATGCTTCTTAAAACTCGATATCGCATCTCACTTATATGTTTCATGATAAGATGTAATATTCATTGCGAGGTGTCATGTATACCTCGTATTCACATCAATGGAATGTAAATGCGACACATCCATGCGAGGAAATAGCGTTTGCAGATGTCTACGTATCGTAGCAATAGAGTTCTAATGCTTCTTAAACCGAGATGTCGCATTTCATTTCTATGTCTCGTGATAAGATATAATATTCATTTTGGAGTGTTATGTATACCTCGTATTCACTTCAAGAGAATGTAAATGCGACACTTCCTTGCTAGGAAATATTGTTTGCAGATGTCTACGCATCGTAGCAATAGAGTTCTGGTGCTTCTTAAATCGCGATATCGCATCTCACTTATATGATTCATGATAAGATGTAATATTCATTGCGAGGTGTCATGTATACCTCGTATTCACTTCAATGGAATGTAAATGCGGCATTTCCATGCTAGGAAATAACGTTTGCAGATGTCTACGTATATTAGCAAAAGAGTTCTAATGCTTCTCAAAACGCGATATCGCATCTCACTTCTATGTTTCATGATAAGATATAATATTCATTGCGAAGTGTCATGTATATCTCGTATTCTCTTCAAAAGAATGTAAATGCGACACTTCCATGCTAGGAAATAGCGTCTGCAGATGTCTACGTATCGTGGCAATAGAGTTCCAATGCTTCTTAAAACGAGATGTCGCATTTCATTTCTATGTTTCGTGATAAGATATAATATTCATTGTGGAGTGTTATGTATACCTCGTATTCACTTCGAAAGAATGTAAATGTGACCCTTCCATGCTAGGAAATAGCCTTTGCAGATATCTACGTATCGTAGCAATAGTGTTCTAGTGCTTCTTAAATCGCGATATAGCATCTCACTTCTATGTTTCGGTATAAGATACAATATTCATTGCGAAGTGTCATGTATACCTCGTATTAACTTCAAAAGAATGTAAATGCGGCATTTCCATGCTAGGAAATAACGTTTGCAGATGTCTACCTATATTAGCAATAGAGTTCTAATGCTTCTCAAAACGAGATGTCGCATCTCATTTCTATGTTTCATGATAAGGTATAATATCCATTGCGAAGTGTCATGCATACCTCGTATTCACTTCAATGGAATGTAAATGCGACACTTCCATGCTAGGTAATAGCGTTTGCAGATGTCTACGTATCGAAGTAAGAGAGTTCTAATGCTTCTTAAAACTCGATATCGCATCTCACTTCTATGTTTCATGATAAGATATAATATTCATTGCGAAGTGTCATATATACCTCGTATTCACTTCAAATGAATGTGGATGCGACACTTCCTTGCTAGGAAATAACATTTGCAGATGTCTACGCTTTGTAGCAATAGAATTCTAATGCTTCGTAAAACGCGATATCGCATCCCACTTCTATGTTTCATGATAAGATATAATATTCATTGCGAAGTGTCATGTATACCTCGTATTCACTTCAAATGAATGTAAATTAGACACTTCCTTGCTAGGAAATAGTGCTTCCAGACCTCTACATATCGAAGCACTAGAATTCGAATGCTTCCTAAATCGCAATATCGTATCTCATTTCAATGTTTCATGATAAGATATAATATTCATTGCGAAGTGTCATGTATACCTCGATTTCTCTTCACAAGAATATAAATGCGACACTTCCATGCTAGGAAATAGCGTTTGCAGATGTCTACGTATCGTAGCAGTACAGTTCTAATATTTCTTAAAACGAGATGTCGCATCTCATTTCTATGTTTCATGATAAGATATAATATTCATTGCGAAGTGTCATGTATATCTCGTATTCACTTCAAAAGTATGTAAGTGCGACACTTCCTTGCTAGGAAATATTGTTAGCAGATGTCTACGTATCGTAGCAATAGAGTTCTAGTGCTTCTTAAATCACGATATCGAATCTCATTTCTATGTTTCGTGATAAGGTATAATATTCATTGCGAAGTGTCATGTATACCTCGTATTCACTTCAAAAGTATGTAAATGCGACACTTCCGTGCTAGGAAATAGCGTTTCCAGATGACCACGTATCGAAAGAATAAAGTTCTAATACTTCTTAAAACGAGATGTCGCATCTCATTTCTATGATTCATGATAAGATATAATATCCATTGCGAAGTGTCATGCATACCTCGTATTCACTTCAGTGGAATGTAAATGCGACATTTCCATGCTGGGAAATAGAGTTTCCAGATGTCTACGTATATTAGCAATAGATTTCTAAAGCTTCTCAATACGCGATATAGCACCTCATTCCTATGTTTCATGATAAGATATAATATTCATTGCGAAGTGTCATGTATATCTCGTATTCACTTCAAAAGAATGTAAATGCGACACTTCCATGCTAGGGAGTAGCGTTTTCAGATGTCTACGTATCGAAGCAATAGAGTTCTAATGCTTCTTATATAGCGATATTGCACCCCATTTATATGTTTCATGATAAGATATAATATTCATTGCGAAGTGTCATGTATACCTTGTATTCCCTTCAAATGAATGTAAATGCGACACTTCCTTGCTAGGAAATAGCGTTTGCAGATGTCTACGTATCGTAGCAATAGATTTTTAATGCTTCTTAAAACGCGATATAGCTACTTGTATCTATGTTTCATGGTAAGGTATAATATTCATTGTGGAGTGTTATGTTTACTTCGTATTCACTTCAAAAGAATACAATGAGACACTTCCTTGCTATTAAATAGCGTTTGCAGATTTCTACGTATCGTAGCAATGGAGTTCTAATGCTTCGTAAAACGCGATATCGCATCCCACTTCTATGTTTCATGATAAGATATAATATTCATTGCGAAGTGTCATGTATACCTCGTATTCACTTCAAATGAATGTAGATGCGGCATATCCATCCTAGGAAATAGCGTTTGCAGATGTCTACGTATCGTAGCAATAGAGTTCTAATGCTTCTTAAAACGAGATATCGCATCCCATTTCTATGTTTCATGATAAGATATAATATACATTGCGAAGTTTTATGTATTCCTCTTCTACACTTCAAATGAAAGTAAGTGCAACACTTCCTAGCTAGGAGATAGCGTTTGCAGATGTCTACGTATCGTAGCAATAGAGTTCTAATGCTTCTTAAAACGCGATGTCGCATCTCACTTCTATGTTTCATGGTATGATATAATATTCATTTCGAAGTGTCATGTATACCTCGTATTCACTTCAAAAGGATGTAAATGCGACACTTCCTTGCTAGGAAATAGCGTTTCCAGATGACAACGTATGGAAACAATAGAGTTCCAGTCCTTCTTAAAACGAGATGTCGCATCTCATTTCTATGTCTCACGATAAGATACAATATCCATTGCGAAGTGTCATGTGTGCCTCGTGTTCACTTCAAATGAATGTAAATTGGACACTTCCTTGCTAGGAAATAGCGCTTCCAGACCTCTACATATCGAAGCACTAGAATTCGAATGCTTCTTAAATCGCAATATCGTATCTCATTTCTATGTTTCATGATAAGATATAATATTCATTGCGAAGTGTCATGTATATCTCGTATTCACTTCAAAAGGATGTAAGTGCGGCACTTCCTTGCTAGGAAATATTGTTAGCAGATGTCTACGTATCGTAGCAATAGAGTTCTAGTGCTTCTTAAATCACGATATCGAATCTCATTTCTATGTTTCGTGATAAGGTATAATATTCATTGCGAAGTGTCATGTATATCTCGTATTCACTTAAAAAGTATGTAAATGCGACACTTCCGTGCTAGGAAATAGCGTTTCCAGATGACCATATATCGAAAGAATAGAGTTCTAATACTTCTTAAAACGAGATGTCGCATCTCGTTTCTATGTTTCATGAGAAGATATAATATCCATTGCGAAGTGTCATGCATACCTCGTATTCACTTCAATGGAATGTAAATGCGACACTTCCATGCTAGGAAATAGCGTTTGCAGATGTCTACGTATTGTAGTAAGAGAGTTCTAATGCTTCTTAAAACTCGATATCGCATCTCACTTATATGTTTCATGATAAGATGTAATATCCATTGCGAGGTGTCATGTATACCTCGTATTCACATCAATGGAATGTAAATGCGACACATCCATGCGAGGAAATAGCGTTTGCAGATGTCTACGTATCGTAGCAATAGAGTTCTAATGCTTCTTAAACCGAGATGTCGCATTTCATTTCTATGTCTCGTGATAAGATATAATATTCATTTTGGAGTGTTATGTATACCTCGTATTCACTTCAAGAGAATGTAAATGCGACACTTCCTTGCTAGGAAATATTGTTTGCATATGTCTACGCATCGTAGCAATAGAGTTCCGGTGCTTCTTAAAACGAGATGTCGCATTTCATTTCTATGTTTCGTGATAAGATATAATATTCATTTTGGAGTGTTATGTATACCTCGTATTCACTTCAAGAGAATGTAAATGCGACACTTCCTTGCTAGGAAATATTGTTTGCAGATGTCTACATATCGTAGCAATAGAGTTCTGGTGCTTCTTAAATCGCGATATCGCATCTCACTTCTATGTTTCGATATAAGATACAATATTCATTGCGAAGTGTCATCTATACCTCATATTAACTTCAAAAGAATGTAAATGCGGCATTTCCATGCTAGGAAATAACGTTTGCATATATCTACGTATATTAGCAATAGGGTTCTAATGCTTCTCAAAACGCGATATCGCATCTCACTTCTAAGTTTCATGATAAGATATAATATTCATTGCGAAGTGTCATGTATATCTCGTATTCACTTCAAAAGAATGTAAATGCGACACTTCCATGCTAGGAAATAGCGTCTGCAGATGTCTACGTATCGTGGCAATAGAGTTCTAATGCTTCTTAAAACGAGATGTCGCATTTTATTTCTATGTTTCGTGATAAGATATAATATTCATTGTGGAGTGTTATGTATACCTCGTATTCACTTCGAAAGAATGTAATTGCGACACTTCCATGCTAGGAAATAGACTTTGCAGATACCTACGTATCGTAGCAATAGTGTTCTAGTGCTTCTTAAATCGCGATATAGCATCTCACTTCTATGTTTCGATATAAGATACAATATTCATTGCGAAGTGTCATGTATACCTCGTATTAACTTCAAAAGAATGTAAATGCGGCATTTCCATGCTAGGAAATAACGTTTGCAGATGTCTACGTATATTAGCAATAGAGTTCTAATGCTTCTCAAAACGAGATGTCGCATCTCATTTCTATGTTTCATGATAAGATATAATATACATTGCGAAGTTTTATGTATTCCTCTTCTACACTTCAAATGAAAGTAAGTGCAACACTTCCTAGCTAGGAGATAGCGTTTGCAGATGTCTACGTATCGTAGCAATAGAGTTCTAATGCTTCTTAAAACGCGATGTCGCATCTCACTTCTATGTTTCATGGTATGATATAATATTCATTTCGAAGTGTCGTGTATACCTCGTATTCACTTCAAAAGGATGTAAATGCGACACTTCCTTGCTAGGAAATAGCGTTTCCAGATGACAACGTATGGAAACAATAGAGTTCCAGTCCTTCTTAAAACGAGATGTCGCATCTCATTTCTATGTCTCACGATAAGATACAATATCCATTGCGAAGTGTCATGTGTGCCTCGTGTTCACTTCAAATGAATGTAAATTGGACACTTCCTTGCTAGGAAATAGCGCTTCCAGACCTCTACATATCGAAGCACTAGAATTCGAATGCTTCTTAAATCGCAATATCGTATCTCATTTCTATGTTTCATGATAAGATATAATATTCATTGCGAAGTGTCATGTATATCTCGTATTCACTTCAAAAGGATGTAAGTGCGGCACTTCCTTGCTAGGAAATATTGTTAGCAGATGTCTACGTATCGTAGCAATAGAGTTCTAGTGCTTCTTAAATCACGATATCGAATCTCATTTCTATGTTTCGTGATAAGGTATAATATTCATTGCGAAGTGTCATGTATATCTCGTATTCACTTCAAAAGTATGTAAATGCGACACATCCATGCGAGGAAATAGCGTTTGCAGATGTCTACGTATCGTAGCAATAGAGTTCTAATACTTCTTAATACGAGATGTCGCATCTCATTTCTATGATTCATGATAAGATATAATATCCATTGCGAAGTGTCATGCATACCTCGTATTCACTTCAGTGGAATGTAAATGCGACATTTCCATGCTGGGAAATAGAGTTTCCAGATGTCTACGTATATTAGCAATAGATTTCTAAAGCTTCTCAATACGCGTTATAGCACCTCATTCCTATGTTTCATGATAAGATATAATATTCATTGCGAAGTGTCATGTATATCTCGTATTCACTTCAAAAGAATGTAAATGCGACACTTCCATGCTAGGGAGTAGCGTTTTTAGATGTCTACGTATCGAAGCAATAGAGTTCTAATGCTTCTTAAATAGCGATATCGCACCCCATTTATATGTTTCATGATAAGATATAATATTCATTGCGAAGTGTCATGTATACCTCGTATTCCCTTCAAATGAATGTAAATGCGACACTTCCATGCTAGGAAATAGACTTTGCAGATATCTACGTATCGTAGCAATAGTGTTCTAGTGCTTCTTAAATCGCGATATAGCATCTCACTTCTATGTTTCGATATAAGATACAATATTCATTGCGAAGTGTCATGTATACCTCGTATTAACTTCAAAAGAATGTAAATGCGGCATTTCCATGCTAGGAAGTAACGTTTGCAGATGTCTACGTATATTAGCAATAGAGTTCTAATGCTTCTCAAAACGAGATGTCGCATCTCATTTCTATGTTTCATGATAAGGTATAATATCCATTGCGAAGTGTCATGCATACCTCGTATTCACTTCAATGGAATGTAAATGCGACACTTCCATGCTAGGTAATAGCGTTTGCAGATGTCTACGTATCGAAGTAAGAGAGTTCTAATGCTTCTTAAAACTCGATATCGCATCTCACTTCTATGTTTCATGATAAGATATAATATTCATTGCGAAGTGTCATATATACCTCGTATTCACTTCAAATGAATGTGGATGCGACACTTCCTTGCTAGGAAATAACATTTGCAGATGTCTACGCTTTGTAGCAATAGAATTCTAATGCTTCGTAAAACGCGATATCGCATCCCACTTCTATGTTTCATGATAAGATATAATATTCATTGCGAAGTGTCATGTATACCTCGTATTCACTTCAAATGAATGTAGATGCGGCATATCCATCCTTGGAAATAGCGTTTGCAGATGTCTACGTATCGTAGCAATAGAGTTCTAATGCTTCTTAAAACGAGATATCGCATCCCATTTCTATGTTTCATGATAAGATAGAATATACATTGCGAAGTTTTATGTATTCCTCTTCTACACTTCAAATGAAAGTAAGTGCAACACTTCCTAGCTAGGAGATAGCGTTTGCAGATGTCTACGAATCGTAGCAATAGTGTTCTAATGCTTCTTATATCGCGATATCGCATCTCATTTCTATGTCTCACGATAAGATACAATATCCATTGCGAAGTGTCATGTATACCTCGTGTTCACTTCAAATGAATGTAAATTAGACACTTCCTTGCTAGGAAATAGCGCTTCCAGACCTCTACATATCGAAGCACTAGAATTCGAATGCCTCTTAAATCGCAATATCGTATCTCATTTCAATGTTTCATGATAAGATATAATATTCATTGCGAAGTGTCACGTATACCTCGATTTCACTTCACAAGAATATAAATGCGACACTTCCATGCTAGGAAATAGCGTTTGCAGATGTCTACGTATCGTAGCAGTACAGTTCTAATGCTTCTTAAAACGAGATGTCGCATTTCATTTCTATGTTTCGTGATAAGATATAATATGCATTGCGAAGTGTCATGTATACCTCGTATTCACTTCAAAAGAATGTAAGTGCGAAACTTACATGCTAGGAAATAGCGTTTGCAGATGTCTACGTATCGTAGCAATAGAGTTCTAATGCTTCCTAAAACGCGATATCGCATCTCACATCTATGTTTCATGATGAGATATAATATTCATTGCGGAGTATCATGTATACCTCGTATTCACTTCAAAAGAATGTGAATGCGACACTTCCTTGCTAGGAAATATTGTTTGCAGATGTCTACGTATCGTAGCAATAGAGTTCTAATGCTTCTTAAAACGTGATGTCGCATTTCATTTCTATGTTTTGTGATAAGATATAATATTCATTTTGGAGTGTTATGTATACCTCGTATTCACTTCAAAAGAATGTAAATGTGACACTTCCATGCTAGGAAATAGCGTTTGCAGATGTCTACGTATCGCAGCAATAGTGTTCTAATGCTTCTTAAAACGAGATGTCGCATTTCATTTCTATGTTTCGTGATAAGATATAATATTCATTGCGAAGTGTCACGTATACCTCGTATTCACTTCAAAAGAATGTAAATGCGACACTTCCATGCTAGGAAATAGCGTTTGCAGATGTCTACGTATCGTAGCAATAGAGTTCTAATGCTTCCTAAAACGCGATATCGCATCTCACATCTATGTTTCATGATGAGATATAATATTCATTGCGGAGTACCATGTATACCTCGTATTCACTTCAAAAGAATGTGAATGCGACACTTCCTTGCTAGGAAATATTGTTTGCAGATGTCTACGTATCGTAGCAATTGAGTTCTAATGCTTCTCAAAACGTGATGTCGCATTTCATTTCCATGTTTCGTGATAAGATATAATATTCATTTTGGAGTGTTATGTATACCTCGTATTCACTTCAAAAGAATGTAAATGTGACACTTCCATGCTAGGAAATAGCGTTTGCAGATGTCTACGTATTGCAGCAATAGTGTTCTAATGCTTCTTATAACGAGATGTCGCATTTCATTTCTATGTTTCGTGATAAGATATAATATTCATTGTAGAATGTTATGTATACCTCGTATTCACTTCAAAAGATTGTAAATGCGACACTTCCAACCTAGGAAATAGCGTTTGTAGATGTCTCCGCATCGAGGCAATAGGGTCCTAATTCTTCTTAAAACGCGATATCGCATCTTACTTCTATGTTTCATAATAACATATAATGTTCATTGCGAAGTGTCATGTATACCTCGCATTCATTTCAAAAGAATGTAAATGCGACACTTCCATGCTTAGAAATGGCGTATGCAGATGTCTCCGCATCGAGGCAATAGGGTTCTAAAGCTTCTTAAAACGCGATATCGCATCTCACTTCTATGTTTCATGATAAGATATAATGTTCACTGCGAAGTGTCATGTATACCTTGAATTCACTTCAAAAGAATGTAAATGCGACACTTCCATGCTAGGAAATAGCGTTTGCAGATGTCTACGTATCGTAGCAATAGGGTTCTAATGCTTCCTAAAACGCGATATCGCATCTCACTTCGATGTTTCATGATAAGATATAATATTCATTGCGAAGTGTCACGTATACCTCGTATTCACTTCAAAAGAATGTAAATGCGACACTTCCATGCTAGGAAATAGCGTTTGCAGATGTCTACGTATCGTAGCAATAGAGTTCTAATGCTACTTAAAACGAGATGACGCATCTCATTTCTATGATTCGTGATAAGATATAATATTCATTTTGGAGTGTTATGCATACCACGTATTCACATCAAAAGAATGTAAATGCGACACCTCCATGCTAGGAAATAGCGTTTGCAGATGTCCACGTATCGTAGCAATAGAGTTCTAATGCTTCTTAAAACGAGATGTCGCGTTTCATTTCTATGTTTCGTGATAAGATATAATATTCATTTTGGAGTGTTATGTATACCTCGGTTTCACTTCAAAAGAATGTAAATGCGACACTTCCATGCTAGGAAATAGCGTTTGCAGATGTCTACGTATCGTAGCAATAGAGTTCTAATACGTCTTAAAACGAGATGTCGCATTTCATTTCTATGTTTCGTGATAAGATATAATATTCATTTTGGTGTGTTATGTATACCTCGTATTCACTTCAAAAGAATGTAAATGCGACACTTCCATGCTAGGAAATAGCGTTTGCAGATGTCTACGGATCGTAGCAATAGAGTTCTAATGCTTCTTAATACGCGATATCGCATCTCACTCCTATGTTTCATGATAAGATATACTATTCATTGCGAAGTGTCATGTATACCTCATACTCACATCACAAGAATGTAAATGCGACACTTCCATGCTAGGAAATAGCGATTGCAGATGTCTACGTATCGTAGCAATAGAGTTCTAATTCAGCTCAAAACACGATATCGCAACTCATTCCTATGTTTCATGATAAGATATAATATTCATTGCGGAGTGTCATGTATATCTCGTATTCACTTCAAAAGAATGTTAATGCGACACTTCCATGCTAGGGAATAGCGTTTGCAGATGTCTGCCTATCGTAGCGATAGAGTTTTAATGCTTCTTAAAACGCGATATCGCATCTCACTCCTATGTTTCATGATAAAATATAATATTTATAGCGAAGTGTCATGTATACCTCGTATTCACCTCAAAAGGATGTAAGTGTGACACTTCCTTGCTAGGAAGTATTGTTTGCAGATGTCTACGTATCGTAGCAATGGAGTTCCAGTGCTTCTTAAATCACGATATCGCATGTCATTTCTATGTTTCGTGATAAGGTATAGTATTCATTGCGAAGTGTCATGTATACCTCGTATTCACATCAAAAGAATGTAAATGCGACACTTTCTTGCAAGGAAATATTGTCTGCAGATTTCTACTTATCGTAGCAATAGTGCTTTAATGCTTCTCAAAACGCGATACCGCAACTCATTCCTATGTTTCATGATAAGATATAATATTCATTGCGGAGTGTCATGTATATCTCGTATTCACTTCAAAAGAATGTAAATGCGACACTTCCATGCTAGGGAATAGCGTTTGCAGATGTCTACCTATCGTAGCGATAGAGTTTTAATGCTTCTTAAAACGCTATATCGCATCTCACTCCTATGTTTCATGATAAAATATAATATTTATAGCGAAGTGTCATGTATACCTCGTATTCACCTCAAAAGGATGTAAGTGTGACACTTCCTTGCTAGGAAGTATTGTTTGCAGATGTCTACGTATCGTAGCAATGCAGTTCCAGTGCTTCTTAAATCACGATATCGCATGTCATTTCTATGTTTCGTGATAAGGTATAGTATTCATTGCGAAGTGTCATGTATACCTCGTATTCACATCAAAAGAATGTAAATGCGACACTTTCTTGCAAGGAAATATTGTCTGCAGATTTCTACTTATCGTAGCAATAGTGCTTTAATGCTTCTCAAAACGCGATACCGCAACTCATTCCTATGTTTCATGATAAGATATAATATTCGTTGCGAAGTGTCATGTATACCTCGAATTCACTTCAAAAGAATGTAAATGCGACACTTGCATGATAGGAAATAGCGTTTGCAGATGTCTACGTATCGTACCGATAGAGTTCTAATGCTTCTTTAAACGCTATATCGCATCTCACTTATATGTTTCATGAAAAGATATAATATTCATTGCGAAGTGTCATGTATAGCTCGTACTCACATCATAGGAATGTAAATGCGACACTACCATGCTAGGAAATAGCGTTTTCAGATGTCAACGTATATTAGCAATAGAGATCTAATGCTTCTCAAAACGCGATATCGCATCTCATTCCGATGTTTCATGATAAGATATAATACTGATTGCGAAATGTCATGTATATCTCGTATTCACTTCAAAAGAATGTAAATGCGACACTTACATGCTAGGAAATAGCGTTTGCAGATGTCTACGTATCGTAGCAATGGAGTTCTAGTGCTTCTTAAATCACGATATCGAATCTCATTTCTATGTTTCGTGATAAGGTATAATATTCATTGCGAAGTGTCATGTATACTTCGTACTCACATCACAAGAATGTAAATGCGACACTTCCATGCTAGGAAATAGCGTTTGCAGATGTCTACGTATCGCAGCAATAGTGTTCTAATGCTTCTTAGAACGCGATATCGCATCTCACTTCTATGTTTCATGATAACATATAATATTTATTGCGAAGTGTCATGTATACCTCGTATTCACTTCAAAAGAATGTAATTGCAACACTTCCATGCTAGGCAATAGAGTTTGCAGATGTCAACGTACCGTAGCAATAGAGTTCTAATGCTTCTTAAAACGCGATATCGCATTTCATTTCTATGTTTCGTGATAAGATATAATATTCATTTTGGAGTGTTATGTATACCTCGTATTCACTTCAAAAGAATGTAAATGCGGCATTTCCATGCTAGGAAATAACGTTTGCAGATGTCTACGTATATTTACAATAGAGTTCTAATGCTTCTCAAAACGCGATATCGCATCTCACTTCTATGTTTCATGATAAGATATAATATTCATTGCGAGGTGTCATGTGTACCTCGTATTCACTTCAAAAGAATGCAAATGCGACACTTACATATTAGGAAATAGCGTCCGCAGGTGTCTACGTATCGTAGCAATAGAGTTCTAATGCTTCTTAAAACGAGATGTCGCATTTCATTTCTATGTTTCGTGATAAGATATAATATTCATTGCGAAGTGTCATGTATACCTCGTATTCACTTCAAAAGAATGTAAGTGCGACACTTGCATGATAGGAAATAGCGTTTGCAGATGTCTACGTATCGTACCGATAGAGTTCTAATGCTTCTTTAAACGCTATATCGCATCTCACTTATATGTTTCATGAAAAGATATAATATTCATTGCGAAGTGTCATGTATAGCTCGTACTCACATCATAAGAATGTAAATGCGACACTACCATGCTAGGAAATAGCGTTTTCAGATGTCAACGTATATTAGCAATAGAGATCTAATGCTTCTCAAAACGCGATATCGCATCTCATTCCGATGTTTCATGATAAGATATAATACTGATTGCGAAATGTCATGTATATCTCGTATTCACTTCAAAAGAATGTAAATGCGACACTTACATGCTAGGAAATAGCGTTTGCAGATGTCTACGTATCGTAGCAATGGAGTTCCAGTGCTTCTTAAATCACGATATCGAATCTCATTTCTATGTTTCGTGATAAGGTATAATATTCATTGCGAAGTGTCATGTATACTTCGTACTCACATCACAAGAATGTAAATGCGACACTTCCATGCTAGGAAATAGCGTTTGCAGATGTCTACGTATCGCAGCAATAGTGTTCTAATGCTTCTTAGAACGCGATATCGCATCTCACTTCTATGTTTCATGATAACATATAATATTTATTGCGAAGTGTCATGTATACCTCGTATTCACTTCAAAAGAATGTAATTGCAACACTTCCATGCTAGGCAATAGAGTTTGCAGATGTCAACGTACCGTAGCAATAGAGTTCTAATGCTTCTTAAAACGCGATATCGCATTTCATTTCTATGTTTCGTGATAAGATATAATATTCATTTTGGAGTGTTATGTATACCTCGTATTCACTTCAAAAGAATGTAAATGCGGCATTTCCATGCTAGGAAATAACGTTTGCAGATGTCTACGTATATTTACAATAGAGTTCTAATGCTTCTCAAAACGCGATATCGCATCTCACTTCTATGTTTCATGATAAGATATAATATTCATTGCGAGGTGTCATGTGTACCTCGTATTCACTTCAAAAGAATGCAAATGCGACACTTACATATTAGGATATAGCGTCCGCAGGTGTCTACGTATCGTAGCAATAGAGTTCTAATGCTTCTTAAAACGAGATGTCGCATTTCATTTCTATGTTTCGTGATAAGATATAATATTCATTGCGAAGTGTCATGTATACCTCGTATTCACTTCAAAAGAATGTAAGTGCGAAACTTACATGGTAGGAAATAGCGTTTGCAGATGTCTACGTATCGTAGCAATAGAGTTCTAATGCTTCCTAAAACGCGATATCGCATCTCACATCTATGTTTCATGATGAGATATAATATTCATTGCGGAGTATCATGTATACCTCGTATTCACTTCAAAAGAATGTGAATGCGACACTTCCTTGCTAGGAAATATTGTTTGCAGATGTCTACGTATCGTAGCAATAGAGTTCTAATGCTTCTTAAAACGTGATGTCGCATTTCATTTCTATGTTTTGTGATAAGATATAATATTCATTTTGGAGTGTTATGTATACCTCGTATTCACTTCAAAAGAATGTAAATGTGACACTTCCATGCTAGGAAATAGCGTTTGCAGATGTCTACGTATCGCAGCAATAGTGTTCTAATGCTTCTTAAAACGAGATGTCGCATTTCATTTCTATGTTTCGTGATAAGATATAATATTCATTGTAGAATGTTATGTATACCTCGTATTCACTTCAAAAGAATGTAAATGCGACACTTCCATGCTAGGAAATAGCGTTTGCAGATGTCTACGGATCGTAGCAATAGAGTTCTAATGCTTCCTAAAACGCGATATCGCATCTCACATCTATGTTTCATGATGAGATATAATATTCATTGCGGAGTACCATGTATACCTCGTATTCACTTCAAAAGAATGTGAATGCGACACTTCCTTGCTAGGAAATATTGTTTGCAGATGTCTACGTATCGTAGCAATAGAGTTCTAATGCTTCTTAAAACGTGATGTCGCATTTCATTTCTATGTTTCGTGATAAGATATAATATTCATTTTGGAGTGTTATGTATACCTCGTATTCACTTCAAAAGAATGTAAATGCGACATTTCCATCCTAGGAAATAGCGTTTGTAGATGTCTCCGCATCGAGGCAATAGGGTCCTAATACTTCTTAAAACGCGATATCGCATCTTACTTCTATGTTTCATAATAACATATAATGTTCATTGCGAAGTGTCATGTATACCTCGCATTCACTTCAAAAGAATGTAAATGCGACACTTCCATGCTTGGAAATGGCGTATGCAGATGTCTCCGCATCGAGGCAATAGGGTTTTAAAGCTTCTTAAAACGCGATATAGCATCTCACTTCTATTTTCATGCTAAGATATAATATTTATTGCGAAGTGTCATGTACATCTCGTACTCACTTCAAAAGAATGTAAATCCGACACTTCCATGCTTGGAAATGGCGTATGCAGATGTCTCCGCATCGAGGCAATAGGGTTCTAAAGCTTCTTAAAACGCGATATCGCATCTCACTTCTATGTTTCATGATAAGATATAATGTTCACTGCGAAGTGTCATGTATACCTGGAATTCACTTCAAAAGAATGTAAATGCGACACTTCCATGCTAGGAAATAGCGTTTGCAGATGTCTAGGTATCGTAGCAATAGGGTTCTAATGCTTCCTAAAACGCGATATCGCATCTCACTTCGATGTTTCATGATAAGATATAATATTCATTGCGAAGTGTCACGTATACCTCGTATTCACTTCAAAAGAATGTAAATGCGACACTTCCATGCTAGGAAATAGCGTTTGCAGATGTCTACGTATCGTAGCAATAGAGTTCTAATGCTTCTCAAAACGAGATGTCGCGTTTCATTTCTATGTTTCTTGATAAGATATAATATTCATTTTGGAGTGTTATGTATACCTCGTATTCACTTCAAAAGAATGTAAATGCGACACTTCCATGCTAGGAAATAGCGTTTGCAGATGTCTACGGATCGTAGCAATAGAGTTCTAATGCTTCTTAATACGCGATATCGCATCTCACTCCTATGTTTCATGATAAGATATACTATTCATTGCGAAGTGTCATGTATACCTCATACTCACATCACAAGAATGTAAATGCGACACTTCCATGCTAGGAAATAGCGATTGCAGATGTCTACGTATCGTAGCAATAGAGTTCTAATTCAGCTCAAAACACGATATCGCAACTCATTCCTATGTTTCATGATAAGATATAATATTCATTGCGGAGTGTCATGTATATCTCGTATTCACTTCAAAAGAATGTTAATGCGACACTTCCATGCTAGGGAATAGCGTTTGCAGATGTCTGCCTATCGTAGCGATAGAGTTTTAATGCTTCTTAAAACGCGATATCGCATCTCACTCCTATGTTTCATGATAAAATATAATATTTATAGCGAAGTGTCATGTATACCTCGTATTCACCTCAAAAGGATGTAAGTGTGACACTTCCTTGCTAGGAAGTATTGTTTGCAGATGTCTACGTATCGTAGCAATGGAGTTCCAGTGCTTCTTAAATCACGATATCGCATGTCATTTCTATGTTTCGTGATAAGGTATAGTATTCATTGCGAAGTGTCATGTATACCTCGTATTCACATCAAAAGAATGTAAATGCGACACTTTCTTGCAAGGAAATATTGTCTGCAGATTTCTACTTATCGTAGCAATAGTGCTTTAATGCTTCTCAAAACGCGATACCGCAACTCATTCCTATGTTTCATGATAAGATATAATATTCATTGCGGAGTGTCATGTATATCTCGTATTCACTTCAAAAGAATGTAAATGCGACACTTCCATGCTAGGGAATAGCGTTTGCAGATGTCTACCTATCGTAGCGATAGAGTTTTAATGCTTCTTAAAACGCTATATCGCATCTCACTCCTATGTTTCATGATAAAATATAATATTTATAGCGAAGTGTCATGTATACCTCGTATTCACCTCAAAAGGATGTAAGTGTGACACTTCCTTGCTAGGAAGTATTGTTTGCAGATGTCTACGTATCGTAGCAATGGAGTTCCAGTGCTTCTTAAATCACGATATCGCATGTCATTTCTATGTTTCGTGATAAGGTATAGTATTCATTGCGAAGTGTCATGTATACCTCGTATTCACATCAAAAGAATGTAAATGCGACACTTTCTTGCAAGGAAATATTGTCTGCAGATTTCTACTTATCGTAGCAATAGTGCTTTAATGCTTCTCAAAACGCGATACCGCAACTCATTCCTATGTTTCATGATAAGATATAATATTCATTGCGGAGTGTCATGTATATCTCGTATTCACTTCAAAAGAATGTAAATGCGACACTTCCATGCTAGGGAATAGCGTTTGCAGATGTCTACCTATCGTAGCGATAGAGTTTTAATGCTTCTTAAAACGCGATATCGCATCTCACTCCTATGTTTCATGATAAAATATAATATTTATAGCGAAGTGTCATGTATACCTCGTATTCACCTCAAAAGGATGTAAGTGTGACACTTCCTTGCTAGGAAGTATTGTTTGCAGATGTCTACGTATCGTAGCAATGGAGTTCCAGTGCTTCTTAAATCACGATATCGCATGTCATTTCTATGTTTCGTGATAAGGTATAGTATTCATTGCGAAGTGTCATGTATACCTCGTATTCACATCAAAAGAATGTAAATGCGACACTTTCTTGCAAGGAAATATTGTCTGCAGATTTCTACTTATCGTAGCAATAGTGCTTTAATGCTTCTCAAAACGCGATACCGCAACTCATTCCTATGTTTCATGATAAGATATAATATTCATTGCGGAGTGTCATGTATATCTCGTATTCACTTCAAAAGAATGTAAATGCGACACTTCCATGCTAGGGAATAGCGTTTGCAGATGTCTACCTATCGTAGCGATAGAGTTTTAATGCTTCTTAAAACGCTATATCGCATCTCACTCCTATGTTTCATGATAAAATATAATATTTATAGCGAAGTGTCATGTATACCTCGTATTCACCTCAAAAGGATGTAAGTGTGACACTTCCTTGCTAGGAAGTATTGTTTGCAGATGTCTACGTATCGTAGCAATGGAGTTCCAGTGCTTCTTAAATCACGATATCGCATGTCATTTCTATGTTTCGTGATAAGGTATAGTATTCATTGCGAAGTGTCATGTATACCTCGTATTCACATCAAAAGAATGTAAATGCGACACTTTCTTGCAAGGAAATATTGTCTGCAGATTTCTACTTATCGTAGCAATAGTGCTTTAATGCTTCTCAAAACGCGATACCGCAACTCATTCCTATGTTTCATGATAAGATATAATATTCGTTGCGAAGTGTCATGTATACCTCGAATTCACTTCAAAAGAATGTAAATGCGACACTTGCATGATAGGAAATAGCGTTTGCAGATGTCTACGTATCGTACCGATAGAGTTCTAATGCTTCTTTAAACGCTATATCGCATCTCACTTATATGTTTCATGAAAAGATATAATATTCATTGCGAAGTGTCATGTATAGCTCGTACTCACATCATAGGAATGTAAATGCGACACTACCATGCTAGGAAATAGCGTTTTCAGATGTCAACGTATATTAGCAATAGAGATCTAATGCTTCTCAAAACGCGATATCGCATCTCATTCCGATGTTTCATGATAAGATATAATACTGATTGCGAAATGTCATGTATATCTCGTATTCACTTCAAAAGAATGTAAATGCGACACTTACATGCTAGGAAATAGCGTTTGCAGATGTCTACGTATCGTAGCAATGGAGTTCTAGTGCTTCTTAAATCACGATATCGAATCTCATTTCTATGTTTCGTGATAAGGTATAATATTCATTGCGAAGTGTCATGTATACTTCGTACTCACATCACAAGAATGTAAATGCGACACTTCCATGCTAGGAAATAGCGTTTGCAGATGTCTACGTATCGCAGCAATAGTGTTCTAATGCTTCTTAGAACGCGATATCGCATCTCACTTCTATGTTTCATGATAACATATAATATTTATTGCGAAGTGTCATGTATACCTCGTATTCACTTCAAAAGAATGTAATTGCAACACTTCCATGCTAGGCAATAGAGTTTGCAGATGTCAACGTACCGTAGCAATAGAGTTCTAATGCTTCTTAAAACGCGATATCGCATTTCATTTCTATGTTTCGTGATAAGATATAATATTCATTTTGGAGTGTTATGTATACCTCGTATTCACTTCAAAAGAATGTAAATGCGGCATTTCCATGCTAGGAAATAACGTTTGCAGATGTCTACGTATATTTACAATAGAGTTCTAATGCTTCTCAAAACGCGATATCGCATCTCACTTCTATGTTTCATGATAAGATATAATATTCATTGCGAGGTGTCATGTGTACCTCGTATTCACTTCAAAAGAATGCAAATGCGACACTTACATATTAGGAAATAGCGTCCGCAGGTGTCTACGTATCGTAGCAATAGAGTTCTAATGCTTCTTAAAACGAGATGTCGCATTTCATTTCTATGTTTCGTGATAAGATATAATATTCGTTGCGAAGTGTCATGTATACCTCGTATTCACTTCAAAAGAATGTAAGTGCGACACTTGCATGATAGGAAATAGCGTTTGCAGATGTCTACGTATCGTACCGATAGAGTTCTAATGCTTCTTTAAACGCTATATCGCATCTCACTTATATGTTTCATGAAAAGATATAATATTCATTGCGAAGTGTCATGTATAGCTCGTACTCACATCATAAGAATGTAAATGCGACACTACCATGCTAGGAAATAGCGTTTTCAGATGTCAACGTATATTAGCAATAGAGATCTAATGCTTCTCAAAACGCGATATCGCATCTCATTCCGATGTTTCATGATAAGATATAATACTGATTGCGAAATGTCATGTATATCTCGTATTCACTTCAAAAGAATGTAAATGCGACACTTACATGCTAGGAAATAGCGTTTGCAGATGTCTACGTATCGTAGCAATGGAGTTCTAGTGCTTCTTAAATCACGATATCGAATCTCATTTCTATGTTTCGTGATAAGGTATAATATTCATTGCGAAGTGTCATGTATACTTCGTACTCACATCACAAGAATGTAAATGCGACACTTCCATGCTAGGAAATAGCGTTTGCAGATGTCTACGTATCGCAGCAATAGTGTTCTAATGCTTCTCAAAACGCGATATCGCATCTCACTTCTATGTTTCATGATAAGATATAATATTCATTGCGAGGTGTCATGTGTACCTCGTATTCACTTCAAAAGAATGCAAATGCGACACTTACATATTAGGAAATAGCGTCCGCAGGTGTCTACGTATCGTAGCAATAGAGTTCTAATGCTTCTTAAAACGAGATGTCGCATTTCATTTCTATGTTTCGTGATAAGATATAATATTCATTGCGAAGTGTCATGTATACCTCGTATTCACTTCAAAAGAATGTAAGTGCGAAACTTACATGGTAGGAAATAGCGTTTGCAGATGTCTACGTATCGTAGCAATAGAGTTCTAATGCTTCCTAAAACGCGATATCGCATCTCACATCTATGTTTCATGATGAGATATAATATTCATTGCGGAGTATCATGTATACCTCGTATTCACTTCAAAAGAATGTGAATGCGACACTTCCTTGCTAGGAAATATTGTTTGCAGATGTCTACGTATCGTAGCAATAGAGTTCTAATGCTTCTTAAAACGTGATGTCGCATTTCATTTCTATGTTTTGTGATAAGATATAATATTCATTTTGGAGTGTTATGTATACCTCGTATTCACTTCAAAAGAATGTAAATGTGACACTTCCATGCTAGGAAATAGCGTTTGCAGATGTCTACGTATCGCAGCAATAGTGTTCTAATGCTTCTTAAAACGAGATGTCGCATTTCATTTCTATGTTTCGTGATAAGATATAATATTCATTGTAGAATGTTATGTATACCTCGTATTCACTTCAAAAGAATGTAAATGCGACACTTCCATGCTAGGAAATAGCGTTTGCAGATGTCTACGGATCGTAGCAATAGAGTTCTAATGCTTCCTAAAACGCGATATCGCATCTCACATCTATGTTTCATGATGAGATATAATATTCATTGCGGAGTACCATGTATACCTCGTATTCACTTCAAAAGAATGTGAATGCGACACTTCCTTGCTAGGAAATATTGTTTGCAGATGTCTACGTATCGTAGCAATAGAGTTCTAATGCTTCTTAAAACGTGATGTCGCATTTCATTTCTATGTTTCGTGATAAGATATAATATTCATTTTGGAGTGTTATGTATACCTCGTATTCACTTCAAAAGAATGTAAATGCGACATTTCCATCCTAGGAAATAGCGTTTGTAGATGTCTCCGCATCGAGGCAATAGGGTCCTAATACTTCTTAAAACGCGATATCGCATCTTACTTCTATGTTTCATAATAACATATAATGTTCATTGCGAAGTGTCATGTATACCTCGCATTCACTTCAAAAGAATGTAAATGCGACACTTCCATGCTTGGAAATGGCGTATGCAGATGTCTCCGCATCGAGGCAATAGGGTTTTAAAGCTTCTTAAAACGCGATATCGCATCTCACTTCTATGTTTCATGATAAGATATAATGTTCACTGCGAAGTGTCATGTATACCTTGAATTCACTTCAAAAGAATGTAAATGCAACACTTCCTCGCTTGGAAATAGCGTTTGCAGATGTCTACGTATCGCAGCAATAGAGTTCTAATGCTTCCGAAATCGCGATATAGCATCTCACTTCTATTTTCATGCTAAGATATAATATTTATTGCGAAGTGTCATGTACATCTCGTACTCACTTCAAAAGAATGTAAATCCGACACTTCCATGCTTGGAAATGGCGTATGCAGATGTCTCCGCATCGAGGCAATAGGGTTCTAAAGCTTCTTAAAACGCGATATCGCATCTCACTTCTATGTTTCATGATAAGATATAATGTTCACTGCGAAGTGTCATGTATACCTGGAATTCACTTCAAAAGAATGTAAATGCGACACTTCCATGCTAGGAAATAGCGTTTGCAGATGTCTAGGTATCGTAGCAATAGGGTTCTAATGCTTCCTAAAACGCGATATCGCATCTCACTTCGATGTTTCATGATAAGATATAATATTCATTGCGAAGTGTCACGTATACCTCGTATTCACTTCAAAAGAATGTAAATGCGACACTTCCATGCTAGGAAATAGCGTTTGCAGATGTCTACGTATCGTAGCAATAGAGTTCTAATGCTTCTCAAAACGAGATGTCGCGTTTCATTTCTATGTTTCTTGATAAGATATAATATTCATTTTGGAGTGTTATGTATACCTCGTATTCACTTCAAAAGAATGTAAATGCGACACTTCCATGCTAGGAAATAGCGTTTGCAGATGTCTACGGATCGTAGCAATAGAGTTCTAATGCTTCTTAATACGCGATATCGCATCTCACTTCCATGTTTCATGATAAGATATAATATTCATTGCGAAGGGTCTTGTATACCTCGTATTCACTTCAAAAGAATGTAAATGCGACACTTGCATGCTAGGAAATATTGTTTGCAGATGTCTACGTATCGTAGCAATAGAGTTCTAATGCTTCCTAAAACGCGATATCGCATCTCACTTCTATGTTTCATGCTAAGATATAATATTTATTGCGAAGTGTCATGTATATCTCGTACTCACTTCAAAAGAATGTAAATGCGACACTTCCATGCTAGGAAATAGCGTTTGCAGATGTCTACGTATCGTAGCAATAGAGTTCTAATGCTCCTTAAAACGAGGTGACGCATCTCATTTCTATGTTTCATGATAAGATATAATGTTCACTGCGAAGTGTCATGTATACCTCCTATTCACTTCAAAAGAGTGTAAATGCGACACGTCCTTGCCAGGAAATAGCGTTTGCAGATGTCTACATATCGAAGAAACAGATTTCTAATACTACTTAAATCGCGATATTGCATCTCATTTATATGTTTCGTGATAAGATATAATATTCATTGCGAAGTGCCATGACTACCTCGCATTCAACCCAAAAAAATGTAAATGCGACACTACCAAGCTTGGAAATGGCGTATGCAGATGTCTCCGCATCGAGGCAGTAGGGTTCTAAAGCTTCTAAAAACGCGATATCGCATCTCACTTCTATGTTTCATGATAAGATATAATGTTCACTCCGAAGTATCATGTATACCTCGTATTCACTTCAAAAGAATGTAAATGCGACACTTCCTTGCCAGGAAATAGCGTTTGCAGATTTCTACGTATCGTAGCAATGGAGTTCTAATGCTTCTTAAAACGCGATACCGCACCTCATTTCCATGTTCCATGATAAGATATAATATTCATTGCGAAGTGTCAGGTAGACCTCGTATTCCGTTCAAAAGAATGTAAATGCGACACTTCCATGCTAGGAAATAGCTTCTGCAGATGTCTACGTATCGTAACAATGGAGTTCTAATGCTTCTTAAAACGCGATATCGCATCTCACTTCTATGATTCATGCTAAGATGTAATATTTATTGCGAAGTGTCATGTATACCTCGTATTCACTTCAAAAGAATGTAAATGCAACACTTCCTCGCTTGGAAATAGCGTTTGCAGATGTCTACGTATCGCAGCAATAGAGTTCTAATGCTTCCGAAATCGCGATATCGCATCTCATCTCCATGTTCCATGATAAGATATAATATTCATTCCGAAGTGTCATGTATACCTCGTATTCAGTTCAAAAGAATGTAAATGCGACACTTCCTTGCTAGGAAATAGCGTTTGCAGATGTCTACGTATCGTAGCAATAGAGTTCTAATGCTACTTAAATCGCGATATCGCATTTCATTTCTATGCTTAATGATAAGACATAATATACATTGCGAAGTGACATGTATACCTCGTATTCACTTCAAAAGAATGTAAATGCAACACTTCCTCGCTTGGAAATAGCGTTGCAGATCTCTACGTATCGTGGCAATGGATTTCTAATGCTTCTTGAAACTTGATATCGCACCTCATTTCTATGTTTCATGATAAGATATAATATTCATTGCGAAATGTCATGTATACCTCGTATTCACTTCAAAAGAATGTAAATGCGACACTTCCATGATAGGAAATAGGGTTTGCAGATGTCTCCGCATCGAGGCAATAGGGTCCTAATTTTTCAAAAATCGCGATATCGCATCTCACTTCTATGTTTCATGATAAGATATAATATTTATTGCGACGTGCCATGTATACCTCGTATTCACTTCAAAGAATGTAAATGTGACACTTCCATGCTAGGAAATAGCGTTTGCAGATGTCTACGTATCGCAGCAATAGTGTTTTAATGCTTCTTAAAACGAGATGTCGCATTTCATTTCTATGTTTCGTGATAAGATATAATATTCATTGTAGAATGTTATGTATACCTCGTATTCACTTCAAAAGAATGTAAATGCGACACTTCCATGCTAGGAAATAGCGTTTGCAGATGTCTACGGGATCGTAGCAATAGAATTCTAATGCTTCCTAAAACGCGATATCGCATCTCACATCTATGTTTCATGATAAGATATAATATTCATTGCGAAGTGTCATGTATATCTCGTATTCACATCAAAGGAATGTAAACGTGACACTTCCATGCTAGGAAATAGTGGTTGCAGATGATTACGTATCGTAGCAATAGAGGTCTAATGCTTCTTAAAACGAGATGTCGCATTTTATTTCTATGTTTCGTGATAAGATATAATATTCATTTTGGAGGTGTTATGTATACCTCGTATTCACTTCAAAAGAATGTAAATGCGACACTTCCATGCTAGGAAATAGCGTTTGCAGATGTCTACGTATCGTAGCAATAGAGTTCTAATGCTTCCTAAAACGCGATATCGCATCTCACACCTATGTTTCATGATGAGATATAATATTCATTGCGGAGTACCATGTATACCTCGTATTCACTTCAAAAGAATGTGAATGCGACACTTCCTTGCTAGGAAATATTGTTTGCAGATGTCTACGTATCGTAGCAATAGAGTTCTAATGCTTCTTAAAACGTGATGTCGCATTTCATTTCTATGTTTCGTGATAAGATATAATATTCATTGTAGAATGTTATGTATACCTCGTATTCACTTCAAAAGAATGTAAATGCGACATTTCCATCCTAGGAAATAGCCTTTGTAGATGTCTCCGCATCGAGGCAATAGGGTCCTAATTCTTCTTAAAACGCGATATCGCATCTTACTTCTATGTTTCATAATAACATATATTGTTCATTGCGAAGTGTCATGTATACCTCGCATTCACTTCAAAAGAATGTAAATGCGACACTTCCATGCTTGGAAATGGCGTATGCAGATGTCTCCGCATCGAGGCAATAGGGTTCTAAAGCTTCTTAAACGCGATATCGCATCTCACTTCTATGTTTCATGATAAGATATAATGTTCACTGCGAAGTGTCATGTATACATTGAATTCACTTCAAAAGAATGTAAATGCAACACTTCCTCGCTTGGAAATAGCGTTTGCAGATGTCTACGTATCGCTGCAATAGAGTTCTAATGCTTCCGAAATCGCGATATCGCATCTCACTTCTATGTTTCATGCTAAGATATAATATTTATTGCGAAGTGTCATGTATATCTCGTACTCACTTCAAAAGAATGTAAATGCGACACTTCCATGCTAGGAAATAGCGTTTGCAGATGTCTACGTATCGTAGCAATAGAGTTCTAATGCGACTTAAAACGAGATGACGCATCTCATTTCTATGATTCGTGATAGGATATAATATTCATTTTGGAGTGTTATGCATACCACGTATTCACATCAAAAGAATGTAAATGCGACACCTCCATGCTAGGAAATAGCGTTTGCAGATGTCCACGTATCGTAGCAATAGAGTTCTAATGCTTCTTAAAACGAGATGTCGCGTTTCATTTCTATGTTTCGTGATAAGATATAATATTCATTTTGGAGTGTTATGTATACCTCGTATTCACTTCAAAAGAATGTAAATGCGACACTTCCATGCTAGGAAATAGCGCTTGCAGATGTCTACGTATCGTAGCAATAGAGTTCTAATACGTCTTAAAACGAGATGTCGCAGTCATTTCTATGTTTCGTGATAAGATATAATATTCATTTTGGTGTGTTATGTATACCTCGTATTCACTTCAAAAGAATGTAAATGCGACACTTCCATGCTAGGAAATAGCGTTTGCAGATGTCTACGGATCGTAGCAATAGAGTTCTAATGCTTCTTAATACGCGATATCGCATCCCACTTCCATGTTTCATGATAAGATATAATATTCATTGCGAAGGGTCTTGTATACCTCGTATTCACTTCAAAAGAATGTAAATGCGACACTTCCATGCTAGGAAATAGGCGTTTGCAGATGTCTACGTATCGTAGCAATAGAGTTCTAGTGCTTCCTAAAACGCGATATCGCATCTCACTTCTATGTTTCATGCTAAGATATAATATTATTGCGAAGTGTCATGTATATCTCGTACTCACTTCAAAAGAATGTAAATGCGACACTTCCATGCTAGGAAATAGCGTTTGCAGATGTCTACGTATCGTAGCAATAGAGTTCTAATGCTCCTTAAAACGAGGTGACGCATCTCATTTCTATGTTTCATGATAAGATATAATGTTCACTGCGAAGTGTCATGTATACCTCCTATTCACTTCAAAAGAGTGTAAATGCGACACGTCCTTGCCAGGAAATAGCGTTTGCAGATGTCTACATATCGAAGAAACAGATTTCTAATACTACTTAAATCGCGATATTGCATCTCATTTGTATGTTTCGTGATAAGATATAATATTCATTGCGAAGTGCCATGACTACCTCGCATTCAACCCAAAAGAATGTAAATGCGACACTACCAAGCTTGGAAATGGCGTATGCAGATGTCTCCGCATCGAGGCAGTAGGGTTCTAAAGCTTCTAAAAACGCGATATCGCATCTCACTTCTATGTTTCATGATAAGATATAATGTTCACTCCGAAGTATCATGTATACCTCGTATTCACTTCAAAAGAATGTAAATGCGACACTTCCTTGCCAGGAAATAGCGTTTGCAGATTTCTACGTATCGTAGCAATGGAGTTCTAATGCTTCTTAAAACGCGATACCGCACCTCATTTCCATGTTCCATGATAAGATATAATATTCATTGCGAAGTGTCAGGTAGACCTCGTATTCCGTTCAAAAGAATGTAAATGCGACACTTCCATGCTAGGAAATAGCTTCTGCAGATGTCTACGTATCGTAACAATGGAGTTCTAATGCTTCTTAAAACGCGATATCGCATCTCACTTCTATGATTCATGCTAAGATGTAATATTTATTGCGAAGTGTCATGTATACCTCGTATTCACTTCAAAAGAATGTAAATGCAACACTTCCTCGCTTGGAAATAGCGTTTGCAGATGTCTACGTATCGCAGCAATAGAGTTCTAATGCTTCCGAAATCGCGATATCGCTTCTCACTCCTATGTTTCATGCTAAGATATAATATTCATTCCGAAGTGTCATGTATACCTCGTATTTAGTTCAAAAGAATGTAAATGCGACACTTCCTTGCTAGGAAATAGCGTTTGCAGATGTCTACGTATCGTAGCAATAGAGTTCTAATGCTACTTAAATCGCGATATCGCATTTCATTTCTATGCTTAATGATAAGATATAATGTTCACTGCGAAGTGTCATGTATACATTGAATTCACTTCAAAAGAATGTAAATGCAACACTTCCTCGCTTGGAAATAGCGTTGCAGATGTCTACGTATCGCTGCAATAGAGTTCTAATGCTTCCGAAATCGCCGATATCGCATCTCACTTCTATGTTTCATGCTAAGATATAATATTTATTGCGAAGTGTCATGTATATCTCGTACTCACTTCAAAAGAATGTAAATGCGACACTTCCATGCTAGGAAATAGCGTTTGCAGATGTCTACGTATCGTAGCAATAGAGTTCTAATGCTACTTAAAACGAGATGACGCATCTCATTTCTATGATTCGTGATAAGATATAATATTCATTTTGGAGTGTTATGCATACCACGTATTCACATCAAAAGAATGTAAATGCGACACCTCCATGCTAGGAAATAGCGTTTGCAGATGTCCACGTATCGTAGCAATAGAGTTCTAATGCTTCTTAAAACGAGATGTCGCGTTTCATTTCTATGTTTCGTGATAAGATATAATATTCATTTTGGAGTGTTATGTATACCTCGTATTCACTTCAAAAGAATGTAAATGCGACACTTCCATGCTAGGAAATAGCGTTTGCAGATGTCTACGTATCGTAGCAATGGAGTTCTAATGCTTCTTAAAACGAGATGTCGCATTTCATTTCTATGTTTCGTGATAAGATATAATATTCATTTTGGTGTGTTATGTATACCTCGTATTCACTTCAAAAGAATGTAAATGCGACACTTCCATGCTAGGAAATAGCGTTTGCAGATGTCTACGGATCGTAGCAATGGAGTTCTAATGCTACTTAAATCGCGATATCGCATTTCATTTCTATGCTTAATGATAAGACATAGTATACATTGCGAAGTGACATGTATACCTCGTATTCACTTCAAAAGAATGTAAATGCAACACTTCCTCGCTTGGAAATAGCGTTTGCAGATGTCTACGTATCGCTGCAATAGAGTTCTAATGCTTCCGAAATCGCGATATCGCATCTCACTCCTATGTTTCATGCTAAGATATAATATTCATTCCGAAGTGTCATGTATACCTCGTATTCAGTTCAAAAGAATGTAAATGCGACACTTCCTTGCTAGGAAATAGCGTTTGCAGGTGTCTACGTATCGTAGCTATAGAGTTCTAATGCTACTTAAATCGCGATATCGCATTTCATTTCTATGCTTAATGATAAGACATAGTATACATTGCGAAGTGACATGTATACCTCGTATTCACTTCAAACGAATGTAAATGCATCACTTCCTTCCTAGGAAATAGCGTTTGCAGAAGTCTACGTATCGTAGCAATAGAGTTCTAATGCTTCTTAAAACGCGATATCGCATCCCACTTCTATGTTTCATGATAAGATATAATATTCATTGGGACGTGTCATGCATACCTCGTATTCACTTCAAACGAATGTAAATGCGACACTTTCATGCTAGGAAATAGCGTTTGCAGATGTCTACGTATCGTAGCAATAGAGTTCTAATGCTTCCTAAAACGCGATATCGCATCTCACATCTATGTTTCAAGATGAGATATAATATTCATTGCGGAGTATCATGTATACCTCGTATTCACTTCAAAAGAATGTGAATGCGACACTTCCTTGCTAGGAAATATTGTTTGCAGATGTCTACGTATCGTAGCAATAGAGTTCTAATGCTTCTTAAAACGTGATGTCGCATTTCATTTCTATGTTTCGTGATAAGATATAATATTCATTTTGGAGTGTTATGTATTCCTCGTATTCACTTCAAAAGAATGTAAATGTGACACTTCCATGCTAGGAAATAGCGTTTGCAGGTGTCTACGTATCGTTGCAATAGGGTTCTAATGCTTCTAAAACGCGATATCGCATCTCACTTCGATGTTTCATGATAAGATATAATATTCATTGCGAAGTGTCACGTATACCTCGTATTCACTTCAAAAGAATGTAAATGCGACACTTCCATGCTAGGAAATAGCGTTTGCAGATGTCTACGGATCGTAGCAATAGAGTTCTAATGCTTCTTAATACGCGATATCGCATCCCACTTCCATGTTTCATGATAAGATATAATATTCATTGCGAAGGGTCTTGTATACCTCGTATTCACTTCAAAAGAATTGTAAATGCGACACTTCCATGCTAGGAAATAGCGTTTGCAGATGTCTACGTATCGTAGCAATAGAGTTCTAGTGCTTCCTAAAACGCGATATCGCATCTCACTTCTATGTTTCATGCTAAGATATAATATTTATTGCGAAGTGTCATGTATATCTCGTACTCACTTCAAAAGAATGTAAATGCGACACTTCCATGCTAGGAAATAGCGTTGCAGATGTCTACGTATCGTAGCAATAGAGTTCTAATGCTCCTTAAAAACGAGGTGACGCATCTCATTTCTATGTTTCATGATAAGATATAATGTTTCACTGCGAAGTGTCATGTATACCTCCTATTCACTTCAAAAGAGTGTAAATGCGACACGTCCTTGCCAGGAAATAGCGTTTGCAGATGCCTACATATCGAAGAAACTGATTTCTAATACTACTTAAATCGCGATATTGCATCTCATTTATATGTTTCGTGATAAGATATAATATTCATTGCGGAGTATCATGTATACCTCGTATTCACTTCAAAAGAATGTGAATGCGACACTACCAAGCTTGGAAATGGCGTATGCAGATGTCTCCGCATCGAGGCAGTAGGGTTCTAAAGCTTCTAAAAACGCGATATCGCATCTCACTTCTATGTTTCATGATAAGATATAATGTTCACTCCGAAGTATCATGTATACCTCGTATTCACTTCAAAAGAATGTAAATGTGACACATCCGTGCTAGGAAATGAGCGTTTGCAGATGTCTACGTATCGTAGCAATAGAGTTCTAATGCTCCTTAAAACGAGGTGACGCATCTCATTTCTATGTTTCATGATAAGATATAATGTTCACTGCGAAGTGTCATGTATACCTCCTATTCACTTCAAAAGAGTGTAAATGCGACACGTCCTTGCCAGGAAATAGCGTTTGCAGATGTCTACATATCGAAGAAACAGATTTCTAATACTACTTAAATCGCGATATTGCATCTCATTTATATGTTTCGTGATAAGATATAATATTCATTTTGGAGTGTTATGTATACCTCGTATTCACTTCAAAAGAATGTAAATGCGACACTTCCATGATAGGAAATAGCGTTTGCAGATGTCTACGTATCGTAGCAATAGAGTTCTAATGCTTCCTAAAACGCGATATCGCATCTCACATCTATGTTTCATGATGAGATATAATATTCATTGCGGAGTACCATGTATACCTCGTATTCACTTCAAAAGAATGTGAATGCGACACTTCCTTGCTAGGAAATATTGTTTGCAGATGTCTACGTATCGTAGCAATAGAGTTCTAATGCTTCTTAAAACGTGATGTCGCATTTCATTTCTATGTTTCGTGATAAGATATAATATTCATTGTAGAATGTTATGTATACCTCGTATTCACTTCAAAAGAATGTAAATGCGACATTTCCATCCTAGGAAATAGCGTTTGTAGATGTCTCCGCATCGAGGCAATAGGGTCCTAATTCTTCTTAAAACGCGATATCGCATCTTACTTCTATGTTTCATAATAACATATAATGTTCATTGCGAAGTGTCATGTATACCTCGCATTCACTTCAAAAGAATGTAAATGCGACACTTCCATGCTTGGAAATGGCGTATGCAGATGTCTCCGCATCGAGGCAATAGGGTTCTAAAGCTTCTTAAAACGCGATATCGCATCTCACTTCTATGTTTCATGCTAAGATATAATATTTATTGCGAAGTGTCATGTATATCTCGCACTCACTTCAAAAGAATGTAAATGCAACACTTCCTCGCTTGGAAATAGCGTTTGCAGATGTCTCCGCATCGAGGCAATAGGGTCTAAAGCTTCTTAAAACGCGATATCGCATCTCACTTCTATGTTTCATGATAAGATATAATGTTCACTGCGAAGTGTCATGTATACCTTGAATTGACTTCAAAGAATGTAAATGCGACACTTCCATGCTAGGAAATAGCGTTTGCAGATGTCTACGTATCGTAGCAATAGAGTTCTAATACGTCTTAAAACGAGATGTCGCATTTCATTTCTATGTTTCGTGATAAGATATAATATTCATTTTGGTGTGTTATGTATACCTCGTATTCACTTCAAAAGAATGTAAATGCGACACTTCCATGCTAGGAAATAGCGTTTGCAGATGTCTACGGATCGTAGCAATAGAGTTCTAATGCTTCTTAATACGCGATATCGCATCTCACTTCCATGTTTCATGATAAGATATAATGTTCACTGCGAAGTGTCATGACTACCTCGCATTCATACCTTCGCAGGTGTCATGTATACCTTGAATTCACATTCAAAAGAATGTAAATGCGACACTTCCATGCTAGGAAATAGCGTTTGCAGATGTCTACGTATCGTAGCAATAGAGTTTTAATACGTCTTAAAACGAGATGTCGCATTTCATTTCTATGTTTCGTGATAAGATATAATATTCATTTTGGTGTGTTATGTATACCTCGTATTCACTTCAAAAGAATGTAAATGCGACACTTCCATGCTAGAAATAGCGTTTGCAGATGTCTACGGATCGTAGCAATAGAGTTCTAATGCTCCTTAAAACGAGGGTGACGCATCTCATTTCTATGTTTCATGATAAGATATAATGTTCACTGCGAAGTGTCATGACTACCTCGCATTCAACCCAAAAGAATGTAAATGCGACACTACCAAGCTTGGAAATGGCGTATGCAGATGTCTCCGCATCGAGGCAGTAGGGTTCTAAAGCTTCTTAAAACGCGATATCGCATCACACTTCTATGTTTCATGATAAGATATAATGTTCACTCCGAAGTATCATGTGTACCTCGTATTCACTTCAAAAGAATGTAAATGCGACACTTCCTTGCCAGGAAATAGCGTTTGCAGATTTCTACGTATCGTAGCAATGGACTTCTAATGCTTCTTAAAACGCGATACCGCACCTCATTTCTATGTTCCATGATAAGATATAATATTCATTGCGAAGTGTCAGGTAGACCTCGTATTCCGTTCAAAAGAATGTAAATGCGACACTTCCATGCTAGGAAATAGCGTTTGCAGATGTCTACGTATCGTAGCAATATAGTTCTAATACGTCTTAAAACGAGATGTCGCATTTCATTTCTATGTTTCGTGATAAGATATAATATTCATTTTGGAGTGTTATGTATACCTCGTATTCACTTTAAAAGAATGTAAATGCGACACTTCCATGCTAGGAAATAGCTTTTGCAGATGTCTACGTATCGTAACAATAGAGTTCTAAGGCTTCTTAAAACGCGATATCGCATCTCACTTCTATGTTTCATGCTAAGATGTAATATTTATTGCGAAGTGTCATGTATACCTCGTATTCACTTCAAAAGCATGTAAGTGCGACACTTCCATGGTAGGAAATAGCGTTTGCATATATCTACGTATCGTAGCAATATAGTTCTAATGCTTCCTAAAACGCGATATCGCATCTCACATCTATGTTTCGTGATGAGATATAATATTCATTTTGGAGTGTTATGTATACCTCGTATTCACTTCAAAAGGATGTAAATGCGACACTTCCATGCTAGGAAATAGCGTTTGCAGATGTCTACGTATCGAAGAAACAGATTTCTAATACTACTTAAATCGCGATATTGCATCTCATTTATATGTTTCGTGATAAGATATAATATTCATTGCGAAGTGCCATGACTACCTCGCATTCAACCCAAAAGAATGTAAATGCGACACTACCATGCTTGGAAATGGCGTATGCAGATTTCTCCGCATCGAGGCAGTAGGGTTCTAAAGCTTCATAAACGCGATATCGCATCTCACTTCTATGTTTCATGATAAGATATAATGTTCACTCCGAAGTATCATGTATACCTCGTATTCACTTCAAAAGAATGTAAATGCGACACTTCCTTGCCAGGAAATAGCGTTTGCAGATTACTACGTATCGTAGCAATGGAGTTCTAATGCTTCTTAAAACGCGATACCGCACCTCATTTCTATGTTCCATGATAAGATATAATATTCATTGCGAAGTGTCAGGTAGACCTCGTATTCCGTTCAAAAGAATGTAAATGCGACACTTCCATGCTAGGAAATAGCGTTTGCAGATGTCTACGTATCGTAGCAATAGAGTTCTAATACGTCTTAAAACGAGATGTCGCATTTCATTTCTATGTTTCGTGATAAGATATAATATTCATTTTGGAGTGTTATGTATACCTCGTATTCACTTCAAAAGAATGTAAATGCGACACTTCCATGCTAGGAAATAGCGTTTGCAGATGTCTACGGATCGTAGCAATAGAGTTCTAATGCTTTTTAAAACGCGATATCGCATCACACTTCCATGTTTCATGATAAGATATAATATTCATTGCGAAGGGTCTTGTATACCTCGTATTCACCTCAAGAGAATGTAAATGCGACACTTCCATGCTAGGAAATAGCGTTTGCAGATGTCAACGTATCATAGCAATAGAGTTCTAATGCTTCCTAAAACGCGATATCGCATCTCACTTCTATGTTTCATGCTAAGATATAATATTTATTGCGAAGTGTCATGTATATCTCGTACACACTTCAAAAGAATGTAAATGCGACACTTCCATGCTAGGAAATAGCGTTTGCAGATGTCTACGTATCGTAGCAATAGGGTTCTAATGCTTCTTAAAACGAGATGTCGCGTTTCATTTCTATGTTTCTTGATAAGGTATAATATTCATTGCGGAGTATCATGTATACCTCGTATTCACTTCAAAAGAATGTAAATGCGACACTACCATGCTTGGAAATGGCGTATGCAGATTTCTCCGCATCGAGGCAGTAGGGTTCTAAAGCTTCTTAAAACGCGATATCGCATCTCACTTCTATGTTTCATGATAAGATATAATGTTCACTCCGAAGTATCATGTATACCTCGTATTCACTTCAAAAGAATGTAAATGCGACACTTCCTTGCCAGGAAATAGCGTTTGCAGATTACTACGTATCGTAGCAATGGAGTTCTAATGCTTCTTAAAACGCGATACCGCACCTCATTTCTATGTTCCATGATAAGATATAATATTCATTGCGAAGTGTCAGGTAGACCTCGTATTCCGTTCAAAAGAATGTAAATGCGACACTTCCATGCTAGGAAATAGCGTTTGCAGATGTCTACGTATCGTAGCAATAGAGTTCTAATACGTCTTAAAACGAGATGTCGCATTTCATTTCTATGTTTCGTGATAAGATATAATATTCATTTTGGAGTGTTATGTATACCTCGTATTCACTTCAAAAGAATGTAAATGCGACACTTCCATGCTAGGAAATAGCGTTTGCAGATGTCTACGGATCGTAGCAATAGAGTTCTAATGCTTTTTAAAACGCGATATCGCATCACACTTCCATGTTTCATGATAAGATATAATATTCATTGCGAAGGGTCTTGTATACCTCGTATTCACCTCAAGAGAATGTAAATGCGACACTTCCATGCTAGGAAATAGCGTTTGCAGATGTCAACGTATCATAGCAATAGAGTTCTAATGCTTCCTAAAACGCGATATCGCATCTCACTTCTATGTTTCATGCTAAGATATAATATTTATTGCGAAGTGTCATGTATATCTCGTACACACTTCAAAAGAATGTAAATGCGACACTTCCATGCTAGGAAATAGCGTTTGCAGATGTCTACGTATCGTAGCAATAGGGTTCTAATGCTTCTTAAAACGAGATGTCGCGTTTCATTTCTATGTTTCTTGATAAGGTATAATATTCATTGCGGAGTATCATGTATACCTCGTATTCACTTCAAAAGAATGTAAATGCGACACTACCATGCTTGGAAATGGCGTATGCAGATTTCTCCGCATCGAGGCAGTAGGGTTCTAAAGCTTCTTAAAACGCGATATCGCATCTCACTTCTATGTTTCATGATAAGATATAATGTTCACTCCGAAGTATCATGTATACCTCGTATTCACTTCAAAAGAATGTAAATGCGACACTTCCTTGCCAGGAAATAGCGTTTGCAGATTACTACGTATCGTAGCAATGGAGTTCTAATGCTTCTTAAAACGCGATACCGTACCTCATTTCTATGTTCCATGATAAGATATAATATTCATTGCGAAGTGTCAGGTAGACCTCGTATTCCGTTCAAAGGAATGTAAATGCGACACTTCCATGCTAGGAAATAGCGTTTGCAGATGTCTCCGTATCGTAGCAATAGGGATCTAATGCTTCTTAAAACGAGATGTCGCGTTTCATTTCTATGTTTCTTGATAAGATATAATATTCAATTTGGAGTGTTATGTATACCTCGTATTCACTTCAAAAGAATGTAAATGCGACACTTCCATGCTAGGAAATAGCTTTTGCAGATGTCTACGTATCGTAACAATAGAGTTCTAATGCTTCCGAAATCGCGATATCGCATCTCACTTCTATGTTTCATGGTAAGATATAATATTCATTGCGAATTGTCATGTATACCTCGTATTCACTTCAAAAGAATGTAAATGCGACGCTTCCATGCTCTGACATAGCGTTTGCAGATGTCTACGTATCGTAGCAATAGATTTCTAATGCTTCTTAAAACGAGTGTCGCATTTCATTTCTATGTTTCTTGATAAGATATAATATTCATTTTGGAGTGTTATGTATACCTCGTATTCACTTCAAAAGAAGGTAAATGCGACACTTCCATGCTAGGAAATAGCGTTTGCAGATGTCTACGTATCGTAGCAATAGAGTTCTAATGCTTCTTAAAACGAGATGTCGCGTTTCATTTCTATGTTTCGTGATAAGATATAATATTTACTGCGAAGTGTCATGTATATCTCGTACTCACTTCAAAAGAATGTAAATGCGACACTTCCATGCTAGGAAATAGCGTTTGCAGATGTCTACGTATCGTAGCAATAGGGTTCTAATGCTTCCTAAAACGCGATATCGCATCTCACTTCGATGTTTCATGCTAAGATGTAATATTTATTGCGAAGTGTCATGTATACCTCGTATTCACTTCAAAAGCATGTAAGTGCGACACTTCCATGCTAGGAAATAGCGTTTGCAGATGTCTACGGATCGTAGCAATAGAGTTCTAACGCTTCTTAAAACGCGATATCGCATCTCACTTCCATGTTTCATGATAAGATATAATATTCATTGCGAAGGGTCTTGTATACCTCGTATTCACTTCAGAAGAATGTAAATGCGACACTTCCATGCTAGGAAATATTGTTTGCAGATGTCTACGTATCGTAGCAATAGAGTTCTAATGCTCCATAAAACGAGATGACGCATCTCATTTCTATGATTCGTGATAAGATATAGTATTCATTTTGGAGTGTTATGCATACCACGTATTCACATCAAAAGAATGTAAATGCGACACTTCCATGCTAGGAAATAGCGTTTGCAGATGTCTACGTATCGTAGCAATAGAGTTCTAATGCTTCTTAAAACGAGATGTCGCGTTTCATTTCTATGTTTCGTGATAAGATATAATATTTACTGCGAAGTGTCATGTATATCTCGTACTCACTTCAAAAGAATGTAAATGCGACACTTCCATGCTAGGAAATAGCGTTTGCAGATGTCTACGTATCGTAGCAATAGGGTTCTAATGCTTCCTAAAACGCGATATCGCATCTCACTTCGATGTTTCATGATAAGATATAATATTCATTGCGAAGTGTCACGTATACCTCGTATTCACTTCAAAAGAATGTAAATGCGACACTTCCATGCTAGGAAATAGCGTTTGCAGATGTCTACGTATCGTAGCAATAGAGTTCTAATGCTCCTTAAAACGAGATGACGCATCTCATTTCTATGTTTCGCGATAAGATATAATATTCATTTTGGAGTGTTATGTATACCTCGTATTCACTTCAAAAGAATGTAAATGCGACACTTCCATGCTAGGAAATAGCTTTTGCAGATGTGTACGTATCGTAGCAATAGAGTTCTAATACGTCTTAAAACGAGATGTCGCATTTCATTCCTATGTTTCGTGATAAGATATAATATTCATTTTGGAGTGTTATGTATACCTCGTATTCACTTCTAAAGAATGTAAATGCGACACTTCCATGCTAGGAAGTAGCTTCTGCAGATGTCTACGTATCGTAACAATAGAGTTCTAATGCTTCCGAAATCGCGATATCGCATCTCACTTCTATGTTTCATGGTAAGATATAATATTCATTGCGAATTGTCATGTATACCTCGTATTCACTTCAAAAGAATGTAAATGCGACGCTTCCATGCTCTGACATAGCGTTTGCAGATGTCTACGTATCGTAGAAATAGAGTTCTAATGCTTCTTAAAACGAGATGTCGCATTTCATTTCTATGTTTCGTGATAAGATATAATATTCATTTTGGAGTGTTATGTATACCTCGTATTCACTTCAAAAGAAGGTAAATGCGACACTTCCATGCGACACTAATGCTTCTTAAATCGCGATATGGCATCTCACTTCTATGTTTCATGGTAAGATATAATATTCATTGCGAAGTGTCACGTATACCTCGTATTCACTTCAAAAGAATGTAAATGCGACACTTCCATGCTAGGAGATAGCGTTTGCAGATGTCTACGTATCGTAGCAATGGAGTTCTAATGCTCCTTAAAACGAGATGACGCATCTCATTTCTATGTTTCGTGATAAGATATAATATTCATTTTGGAGTGTTATGTATACCTCGTATTCACTTCAAAAGAATGTAAATGCGACACTTCCATGCTAGGAAATAGCCTTTGCAGATGTCTACGTATCGTAACAATAGAGTTCTAATGCTTCTTAAAACGCGATATCGCATCTCATTTCTATGATTCGTGATAAGATATAATATTCATTTTGGAGTGCTATGCATACCACGTATTCACATCAAAAGAATGTAAGTGCGACACTTCCATGCTAGGAAATAGCGTTTGCAGATGTCTACGGATCGTAGCAATAGAGTTCTAACGCTTCTTAAAACGCGATATCGCATCTCACTTCCATGTTTCATGGTAAGATATAATATTCATTGCGAATTGTCATGTATACCTCGTATTCACTTCAAAAGAATGTAAATGCGACACTTCCATGCTAGGAAATAGCGTTTGCAGATGTCTACGGATCATAGCAATAGAGTTCTAATGCTTCTTAAAACGCGATATCGCATCTCACTACCATGTTTCATGATAAGATATAATATTCATAGCGAAGGGTCTTGTATACCTCGTTTTCACTTCAAAAGAATGTAAATGCGACACTTCCATGCGACACTAATGCTTCTTAAAACGCGATATCGCATCTCACTTCTATGTTTCATGCTAAGATGTAATATTTATTGCGAAGTGTCATGTACACCTCGTATTCACTTCAAAAGCATGTAAGTGCGACACTTCCATGCTAGGAAATAGCGTTTGCAGATGTCTACGGATCGTAGCAATAGAATTCTAATGCTTCTTAAAACGCGACATCGCATCTCACTTCTATGTTTCATGATAAGATATAATATTCATTGCGAACTGTCATGTATACTTCGCATTCACTTCCAAAGTGTAAATGCGACACTTACATGCAAGGAAATAGCGTTTGCAGATGTCTACGTATCGTAGCAATAGAGTTCTAATGCTTCTTAAAACGCGATATCGCATCTCACTTCTATGTTTCATGATAAGATATAATATTCATTGCGAAGTGTCATGTATACCTCGTATTCACTTGAAAAGAATGTAAATGGGACACTTCCATGCTAGGAAATAGCGTTTGCAGATGTCTACGTATCGTAGCAATAGAGTTCTAATGCTTCTTAAAACGAGATGTCGCATTCCATTTCTATGTTTCGTGATAAGATATAATATTCAGTTTGGAGTGTTATGTATACCTCGTATTCACTTCAAAAGAATGTAAATGCGACACTTCCTTGCTAGGAAATATTGTCTGCAGATATCTACGTATCGTAGCAATAGAGTTCTAATGCTTCTTAAAACGAGATGTCGCATTTCATTTCTATGTTTAGTGATAAGATATAATATTCATTTTGGAGTGTTATGTATACCTCGTATTCACTTCAAAAGAATGTAAATGCGACACATCCATGCTAGGAAATAGCGTTTGCAGGTGTCTACGTATCGTAGCAATAGTGTTCTAATGCTTCTTAAAACGAGATGTCGCATTTCATTTCTATGTTTCGTGATGAGATATAATATTCATTTTGGAGTGTTATGTATACCCCGTATTCACTTCAAAAGAATGTAAATGCGACACTTCCTTGCTAGGAAATATTGTTTGCAGATGTCTACGAATCGTAGCAATAGAGTTCTAATGCTTCTTAAAACGTGATGTCGCATTTCATTTCTATGTTTCGTGATAAGATATAATATTCATTTTGGAGTGTTATGTATACCTCGTATTCACTTCAAAAGAATGTAAATGTGACACTTCCATGCTAGGAAATAGCGTTTGCAGATTTCAACGTATATTAGCAATAGAGTTCTAATGCTTCTCAAAACGCGATATAGCACCTCATTCCTGTGTTTCATGATAAGATATAATATCCTTTGCGAAGTGCCATGTATATCTCGTATTCACTTCAAAAGAATGTAAAAGCGACACATACATGCTAGGAAATAGCGTTTGCAGATGTCTACGTATCGTAGCAATAGGGTTCTAATGCTTCTTAGAACGCGATATCGCATCTCACTTCTATGTTTCATGCTAAGATATAATATTCATTGCGAAGTGTCATGTATATCTCGTATTCACTTCAGAAGAATGTAAAAGCGGCACATCCTTGCTAGGAAATATTGTTTGCAGATGTCTACGTATCGTAGCAATAGAGTTCTAATGCTTCTTAAAACGAGATGTCGTATTTCATTTCTATGTTTCGTAATAAGATATAATACTCATTGTGTAATGTTATGTATACCTCGTATTCACTTCAATGGAATGTAAGTGCGACATTTCCTTGCTAGGAAATAGAGTTAGCAGATGTCTACGTATATTAGCAATAGAGTTCTAATGCTTAATAAAACGCGATATCGCATCTCACTTCTATGTTTCATGATAAGATATAATATTCATTGCGAAGTGTCATGTATACCTCGTATTCACTTCAAAAGAATGTAAATGGGACACTTCCATGCTAGGAAATAGCGTTTGCAGATGTCTACGAATCGTAGCAATAGATTTCTAATGCCTCTTAAAACGCGATATCGCATCTCACTTCTATGTTTCATGATGAGATATAATATTCATTGCGAAGTGTCATGTATACCTCGTATTCACTTCAAAAGAATGTAAATGCGACACTTACATGCTAGGAAATAGCGTTTGCAGGTGTCAACGTATCGTAGCAATAGAGTTCTAATGCATCCTAAACGCGATATCGCATTTCATTTCTATGTTTCGTGATGAGATATAATATTCATTTTGGAGTGTTATGTATACCTCGTACACACTTCAAAAGAATGTAAATGTGACATGCTAGGAAATGGCGTTTGCAGATGTCTACGTATCGTAGCAATAGAGTTCTAATGCTTCTTAAAACGAGATGTCGCATTTCATTTCTATGTTTAGTGATAAGATATAATATTCATTTTGGAGTGTTATGTATACCTCGTATTCACTTCAAAAGAATGTAAATGCTATACTTCCATGCTAGGAAATAGCGTTTGCAGATGTCTACGGATCCTAGCAATAGAGTTCTAATGCTTCCTAAAACGCGATATCGCATCTCACTTCTATGTTTCATGATAAGATATAATACTCATTGCGAAGTGTCATGTATACCTCGTATTCACTTCACAGAAATGTAAATGCGACACTTCCATGCTAGGAAATAGCGTTTGCAGATGTCTACGGATCGTAGCAATAGAGTTCTAATGCTTCCTAAAACGCGATATCGCAGCTCACTCCTAAGTTTCATGATAAGATATAATATTCATTGCGAAGGGTCATGTATACCTCGTGTTCACTTCAAAAGAATGTAAATGCGACACATACATGCTAGGAAATAGCGTTTGCAGATGTCTACGTATCGTAGCAATGGATTTCTAATGCTTCCTAAAACGCGATATCGCATCATACTTCTATGTTTCATGATAAGATATAATATTCATTGCGAAGTGTCATGTATACCTCGTATTCAATTCAAAGAAATGTAAATGCGACACTTCCATGCTGGGAAATAGCGTTTGCAGATGTCTACGTATCGTAGCAATAGGGTTCTAATGCTTCTTAAAACGAGATGTCGCATTCCATTTCTATGTATCGTGATATGATATAATATTCATTTTGGAGTGTTATGTATACCTCGTACACACTTCAAAAGAATGTAAATGTGACACTTCCATGCTAGGAAATAGCGTTTGCAGATGTCTACGTATCGGCAGCAATAGTGTTCTAATGCTTCTTAAAACGAGATGTCGCATTTCATTTCTATGTTTCGTGATAAGGTATAATATTCATTGTAGAGTGTTATGTATACCTCGTATTCACTTCAAAAGAATGTAAATGCGACACTTCCATGCTAGGAAATAGCGTTTGCAGATGTCTACGTATCGTAGCAATAGAGTTCTAATGCTTCATAAAACGAGATGTCGCATTTCATTTCTATGTTTAGTGATAAGACATAATATTCATTTTGGAGTGTTATGTATACCTCGTATTCACTTCAAAAGAATGTAAATGCGACACTTCCTTGCTAGGAAATATTGTTTGCAGTTGTGTACGTATCGTAGCAATAGAGTTCTAATGCTACTTAAAACGTGATGTCGCATTTCATTTCTATGTTTCGTGATAAGATATAATATTCATTTTGGAGTGTTATGTATACCTCGTATTCACTTCAAAAGAATGTAAATGTGACACTTCCATGCTAGGAAATAGCGTTTGCAGATGTCTACGTATCGCAGCAATAGTGTTGTAATGCTCCTTAAAACGAGATGTCGCATTTCCTTTCTATGTTTCGTGATAAGGTATAATATTCATTGTAGAGTGTTATGAATTCCTCGTATTCACTTCAAAAGAATGTAAATGCGACACTTCCTTGCTAGGAAATATTGTTTGCAGATGTGTACGTATCGTAGCAATAGAGTTCTAATGCTGATTAAAACGTGATGTCGCATTTCATTTCTATGTTTCGTGATAAGATATAACATTCATTTTGGAGTGTTATGTATACCTCGTATTCACTTCAAAAGAATGTAAATGTGACACTTCCATGCTAGGAAATAGCGTTTGCAAGTGTCTACGTATCGCAGCAATAGTTTTCTAATGCTTCTTAAAACGAGATGTCGCATTTCCTTCCTATGTTTCGTGATAAGGTATAATATTCATTGTAGAGTGTTATGTATACCTCGTATTCACTTCAAAAGAATGTAAATGCGACACTTCCATGCTAGGAAATAGCGTTTGCAGATGTCTACGTATCGTAGCAATAGAGTTCTAATGCTTCATAAAACGGGATGTCCCATTTCATTTCTATGTTTTGTGATAAGATATAATATTCATTTTAGAGTGTTATGTATACCTCGTATTCACTTCAAAAGAATGTAAATGCGACACTTCCATACTAGGAAATAGCGTTTGCAGATGTCTACGTATCGTAGCAATAGAGTTCTAATGCTTCATAAAACGAGATGTCGCATTTCATTTCTATGTTTAGTGATAAGACATAATATTCATTCTGGAGTGTTATGTATACCTCGTATTCTCTTCAAAAGAATGTAAATGTGACACTTCCATGCTAGGAAATAGCGTTTGCAGATGTCTACGTATCGTAGCAACAGAGTTCTAATGCTTCCTAAAACGCGATATCGCATCACACTTCTATGTTTCATGATAAGACACAATATTCATTGCAAAGTGTCATGTATACCTCGTATTCACTTCAAAGAAATGTAGATGCGACACTTCCATGCTAGGAAATAGCGTTTGCAGAGGTCTACGTAACGTAGCAATAGAGTTCTAATGCTTCTTAAAACGAGATGTCGCATTTCATATCTATGTTTCATGATAAAATATAATTTTCATTGCGGAGTATCATGTATACCTCGTATTCACTTCAAAAGAATGTAAATGCGACACTTACATGCTAGGAAATAGCGTTTGCAGATGTCTACGTATCGTAGCAATAGAGTTCTAATGCTTCATAAAACGAGATGTCCCATTTCATTTCTATGTTTTGTGATAAGATATAATATTAATTTTAGAGTGTTATGTATACCTCCTATTCCCTTCAAAAGAATGTAAATGCGATACTTCCTTGCTAGGAAATATTGTTTGCAGATGTGTACGTATCGTAGCAGTAGAGTTCTAATGCTTCTTAAAACGAGATGTCGCATTTCCTTTCTATGTTTCGTGATAAGGTATAATATTCATTGTAGAGTGTTATGTATACCTCGTATTCACTTCAAAAGAATGTAAATGCGACACTTCCATGCTAGGAAATAGCGTTTGCAGATATCTACGTATCGTAGCAATAGAGTTCTAATGCTTCATAAAACGAGATGTCGCATTTCATTTCTATGTTTTGTGATAAGATATAATATTCATTTTAGAGTGTTATGTATACCTCGTATTCACTTCAAAAGAATGTAAATGCGACACTTCCTTGCTAGGAAATATTGTTTGCAGATGTGTACGTATCGTAGCAGTAGAGTTCTAATGCTTCTTAAAACGTGATGTCGCATTTCATTTCTATGTTTCGTGATAAGATATAATATTCATTTTGGAGTGTTATGTATACCTCGTATTCTCTTCAAAAGAATGTAAATGTGACACTTCCATGCTAGGAAATTGCGTTTGCAGATGTCTACGTATCGCAGCAATAGTGTTGTAGTGCTTCTTAAAACGAGATGTCGCATTTCCTTTCTATGTTTCGTGATAAGGTATAATATTCATTGTAGAGTGTTATGTATTCCTCGTATTCACTTCAAAAGAATGTAAATGCGACACTTCCTTGCTAGGAAATATTGTTTGCAGATGTGTACGTATCGTAGCAATAGAGTTCTAATGCTTCTTAAAACGTGATGTCGCATTTCATTTCTATGTTTCGTGATCAGATATAATATTCATTTTGGAGTGTTATGTATACCTCGTACTCACTTCAAAAGAATGTAAATGTGACACTTCCATGCTAGGAAATAGCGTTTGCAAATGTCTACGTATCGCAGCAATAGAGTTCTAATGCTTCTTAAAACGTGATGCCGCATTTCATTTGTATGTTTCGTGATAAGATATAATATTCATTTTGGAGTGTTATGTATACCTCGCATTCACTTCAAAAGAATGTAAATGTGACACTTCCTTTCTAGGAAATAGCGTTTGCAGATGTCTACGTATCATAGCAATAGATTTCTAGTGCTTCTTAAAACGCGATATCGCATCTCACTTATATGTTTCATGATTAGATATAATATTCATTGCGAAGTGTCATGTATACCTCGTATTCACTTCAAAAGAATGTAAATGCGACACTTACATGCTAGGAAATAGTGTTTGCAGGTTTCTACGTATCGTAGCAATAGAGTTGTAATGCTTCCTAATACGCGATATCGCATCTCACTTCTATGTTTCATGATAAGATATAATATTCACTGCGAAGGGTCATGTATACCTCGTATTCACTTCAAAAGAATGTAAATGCGACACTTACATGCTAGGAAATAGCGTTTGCAAGTGTCTACGTATCGTAGCAACAGAGTTCTAATGCTTCCTAAAACGCGATATCGCATCACACTTCTATGTTTCATGATAAGACATAATATTCATTGCAAAGTGTCATGTATACCTCGTATTCACTTCAAAGAAATGTAGATGCGACACTTCCATGCTAGGAAATAGCGTTTGCAGAGGTCTACGTAACGTAGCAATAGAGTTCTAATGCTTCTTAAAACGAGATGTCGCATTTCATATCTATGTTTCATGATAAGATATAATTTTCATTGCGGAGTATCATGTATACCTCGTATTCACTTCAAAAGAATGTAAATGCGACACTTACATGCTAGGAAATAGCGTTTGCAGATGTCTACGTATCGTAGCAATAGAGTTCTAATGCTTCATAAAACGAGATGTCCCATTTCATTTCTATGTTTTGTGATAAGATATAATATTAATTTTAGAGTGTTATGTATACCTCCTATTCCCTTCAAAAGAATGTAAATGCGATACTTCCTTGCTAGGAAATATTGTTTGCAGATGTGTACGTATCGTAGCAGTAGAGTTCTAATGCTTCTTAAAACGAGATGTCGCATTTCCTTTCTATGTTTCGTGATAAGGTATAATATTCATTGTAGAGTGTTATGTATACCTCGTATTCACTTCAAAAGAATGTAAATGCGACACTTCCATGCTAGGAAATAGCGTTTGCAGATATCTACGTATCGTAGCAATAGAGTTCTAATGCTTCATAAAACGAGATGTCGCATTTCATTTCTATGTTTTGTGATAAGATATAATATTCATTTTAGAGTGTTATGTATACCTCGTATTCACTTCAAAAGAATGTAAATGCGACACTTCCTTGCTAGGAAATATTGTTTGCAGATGTGTACGTATCGTAGCAGTAGAGTTCTAATGCTTCTTAAAACGTGATGTCGCATTTCATTTCTATGTTTCGTGATAAGATATAATATTCATTTTGGAGTGTTATGTATACCTCGTATTCTCTTCAAAAGAATGTAAATGTGACACTTCCATGCTAGGAAATTGCGTTTGCAGATGTCTACGTATCGCAGCAATAGTGTTGTAGTGCTTCTTAAAACGAGATGTCGCATTTCCTTTCTATGTTTCGTGATAAGGTATAATATTCATTGTAGAGTGTTATGTATTCCTCGTATTCACTTCAAAAGAATGTAAATGCGACACTTCCTTGCTAGGAAATATTGTTTGCAGATGTGTACGTATCGTAGCAATAGAGTTCTAATGCTTCTTAAAACGTGATGTCGCATTTCATTTCTATGTTTCGTGATCAGATATAATATTCATTTTGGAGTGTTATGTATACCTCGTACTCACTTCAAAAGAATGTAAATGTGACACTTCCATGCTAGGAAATAGCGTTTGCAAATGTCTACGTATCGCAGCAATAGAGTTCTAATGCTTCTTAAAACGTGATGCCGCATTTCATTTGTATGTTTCGTGATAAGATATAATATTCATTTTGGAGTGTTATGTATACCTCGCATTCACTTCAAAAGAATGTAAATGTGACACTTCCTTTCTAGGAAATAGCGTTTGCAGATGTCTACGTATCATAGCAATAGATTTCTAGTGCTTCTTAAAACGCGATATCGCATCTCACTTATATGTTTCATGATAAGATATAATATCCATTGCGAAGTGTCATGTATACCTCGTATTCACTTCAAAAGAATGTAAATGCGACACTTACATGTTAGGAAATAGTGTTTGCAGGTTTCTAGGTATCGTAGCAATAGAGTTGTAATGCTTCCTAATACGCGATATCGCATCTCACTTCTATGTTTCATGATAAGATATAATATTCACTGCGAAGGGTCATGTATACCTCGTATTCACTTCAAAAGAATGTAAATGCGACACTTACATGCTAGGAAATAGCGTTTGCAAGTGTCTACGTATCGTAGCAATAGAGTTCTAATGCTTCCTACAACGCGATATCGCATCTCGCATCTATGTTTCATGATAAGATATAATATTCATTGCGGAGTATCATGTATACCTCGTATTCACTTCAAAAGAATGTAAATGCGACACTTACATGCTAGGAAACAGCGTTTGCAGATGTCTACGTATCGCAGCAATAGTGTTCTAATGCTTCTTAAAACGAGATGTCGCATTTCATTTCTATGTTTCGTGATAAGGTATAATATTCATTGTAGAGTGTTATGTATACCTCGTATTCACTTCAAAAGAATGTAAATGCGACACTTCCATGCTAGGAAATAGCGTTTGCAGATGTCTACGTATCGTAGCAATAAAGTTCTAATGCTTCATAAAACGAGATGTCGCATTTCATTTCTATGTTTAGTGATAAGACATTATATTCATTTTGGAGTGTTATGTATACCTCGTATTCACTTCAAAAGAATGTAAATGCGACACTTCCTTGCTAGGAAATATTGTTTGCAGATGTGTACGTATCGTAGCAATAGAGTTCTAATGCTTCTTAAAACGTGATGCCGCATTTCATTTCTATGTTTCGTGATAAGATATAACATTCATTTTGGAGTGTTATGTATACCTCGTATTCACTTCAAAAGAATGTAAATGTGACACTTCCATGCTAGGAAATAGCGTTTGCAAATGTCTACGTATCGCAGCAATAGTGTTCTAATGCTTCTTAAAACGAGATGTCGCATTTCCTTTCTATGTTTCGTGATAAGGTATAATATTCATTGTAGAGTGTTATGTATACCTCGTATTCACTTCAAAAGAATGTAAATGCGACGCTTCCATGCTAGGAAATAGCGTTTGCAGATGTCTACGTATCGTAGCAATAGAGTTCTATTGCTTCATAAAACGAGATGTCGCATTTCATTTCTATGTTTAGTGATAAGACATAATATTCATTTTGGAGTGTTATGTATACCTCGTATTCACTTCGAAAGAATGTAAATGCGACACATACATGCTAGGAAATAGCGTTTGCAGATGTGTACGTATCGTAGCAATAGAGATCTAATGCTTCTTAAAACGAGATGTCGCATTTCATTTCTATGTTTAGTGATAAGATATAATATTCATTTTGGAGTGTTATGTATACCTCGTATTCACTTCAAAAGAATGTAAATGCGACACTTCCTTGCTAGGAAATATTGTTTGCAGATGTGTACGTATCGTAGCAATAGAGTTCTAATGCTTCTTAAAACGTGATGTCGCATTTCATTTCTATGTTTCGTGGTAAGATATAATATTCATTTTGGAGTGTTATGTATACCTCGTATTCACTTCAAAAGAATGTAAATGTGACACTTCCATGCTAGGAAATAGCGTTTGCAAATGTCTACGTATCGCAGCAATAGTGTTCTAATGCTTCTTAAAACGAGATGTCGCATTTCCTTTCTATGTTTCGTGATAAGGTATAATATTCATTGTAGAGTGTTATGTATACCTCGTATTCACTTCAAAAGAATGTAAATGCGACGCTTCCATGCTAGGAAATAGCGTTTGCAGATGTCTACGTATCGTAGCAATAGAGTTCTATTGCTTCATAAAACGAGATGTCGCATTTCATTTCTATGTTTAGTGATAAGACATAATATTCATTTTGGAGTGTTATGTATACCTCGTATTCACTTCGAAAGAATGTAAATGCGACACATACATGCTAGGAAATAGCGTTTGCAGATGTGTACGTATCGTAGCAATAGAGTTCTAATGCTTCTTAAAACGAGATGTCGCATTTCATTTCTATGTTTAGTGATAAGATATAATATTCATTTTGGAGTGTTATGTATACCTCGTATTCACTTCAAAAGAATGTAAATGCGACACTTCCTTGCTAGGAAATATTGTTTGCAGATGTGTACGTATCGTAGCAATAGAGTTCTAATGCTTCTTAAAACGTGATGTCGCATTTCATTTCTATGTTTCGTGGTAAGATATAATATTCATTTTGGAGTGTTATGTATACCTCGTATTCACTTCAAAAGAATGTAAATGTGACACTTCCATGCTAGGAAATAGCGTTTGCAAATGTCTACGTATCGCAGCAATAGTGTTCTAATGCTTCTTAAAACGAGATGTCGCATTTCCTTTCTATGTTTCGTGATAAGGTATAATATTCATTGTAGAGTGTTATGTATACCTCGTATTCACTTCAAAAGAATGTAAATGCGACGCTTCCATGCTAGGAAATAGCGTTTGCAGATGTCTACGTATCGTAGCAATAGAGTTCTATTGCTTCATAAAACGAGATGTCGCATTTCATTTCTATGTTTAGTGATAAGACATAATATTCATTTTGGAGTGTTATGTATACCTCGTATTCACTTCGAAAGAATGTAAATGCGACACATACATGCTAGGAAATAGCGTTTGCAGATGTGTACGTATCGTAGCAATAGAGTTCTAATGCTTCTTAAAACGAGATGTCGCATTTCATTTCTATGTTTAGTGATAAGATATAATATTCATTTTGGAGTGTTATGTATACCTCGTATTCACTTCAAAAGAATGTAAATGCGACACTTCCTTGCTAGGAAATATTGTTTGCAGATGTGTACGTATCGTAGCAATAGAGTTCTAATGCTTCTTAAAACGTGATGTCGCATTTCATTTCTATGTTTCGTGGTAAGATATAATATTCATTTTGGAGTGTTATGTATACCTCGTATTCACTTCAAAAGAATGTAAATGTGACACTTCCATGCTAGGAAATAGCGTTTGCAAATGTCTACGTATCGCAGCAATAGTGTTCTAATGCTTCTTAAGACAAGATGTCGCATTTCCTTTCTATGTTTCGTGGTAAGGTATAATATTCATTGTAGAGTGTTATGTATACCTCGTATTCACTTCAAAAGAATGTAAATGCGACACTTCCATGCTAGGAAATAGCGTTTGCAGATGTCTACCTATCGTAGCAATAGAGTTCTAATGCTTCATAAAACGAGTTGTCGCATTTCATTTCTATGTTTAGTGATAAGATATAATATTCATTTTAGAGTGTTATGTATACCTCGTATTCACTTCAAAAGAATGTAAATGCGACACTTCCTTGCTAGGAAATAATGTTTGCAGATGTGTACGTATCGTAGCAGTAGAGTTCTAATGCTTCTTAAAACGTGATGTCGCATTTCATTTCTATGTTTCGCGATAAGGTATAATATTCATTGCAGAGTGTTATGTATTCCTCGTATTCACTTCAAAAGAATGTAAATGCGACACTTACATGCTAGGAAATAGCGTTTGCAGGTGTCTACGTATCGTAGCAATAGAGTTGTAATGCTTCCTAAAACGCGATATCGCATCTCACTTCTAGTTTCATGATAAGATATAATATTCATTGTGAAGGGTCATGTATACCTCGTATTCACTTCAGAAGAATGTAAATGCGACACATCCTTGCTAGGAAATATTGTTTGCAGATGTCTACGTATCGTAGCAATAGAGTTCTAATGCTTCTTAAAACGCGATATCGCATCTCACTTCTATGTTTCACGATAAGATATAATATTCATTGCGACGTGTCATGTATACCTCGTATTCACTTCAAAAGAATGTAAGTGCGACACCTACATGCTAGGAAATAGCGTTTGCAGATGTCTACGTACCGTAGCAATAGAGTTCTAATGCTTCTTAAATAGCGATATCGCATCCCATTTCTATGTTTCATGATAAGATATAGTATTCATTGCGAAGTGTCATGTATATCTCGTATTCACTTCAGAAGAATGTAAAAGCGGCACATCCTTGCTAGGGTATATTGTTTGCAGATGTCTACGTATCGTAGCAATAGAGTTCTAATGCTTCTTAAAACGAGATGTCGTATTTCATTTCTATGTTTCGTAATAAGATATAATACTCATTGTGTAATGTTATGTATACCTCGTATTCACTTCAATGGAATGTAAGTGCGACATTTCCTTGCTAGGAAATAGAGTTAGCAGTTGTCTACGTATATTAGCAATAGAGTTCTAATGCTTAATAAAACGCGATATCGCATCACACTTCTATGTTTCATGATAAGATATAATATTCATTGCGAAGTGTCATGTATACCTCGTATTCAATTCAAAGAAATGTAAATGCGACACTTCCATGCTAGGAAATAGCGTTTGCAAATGTCTACGTATCGCAGCAATAGTGTTCTAATGCTTCTTAAAACGAGATGTCGCATTTCCTTTCTATGTTTCGTGATAAGGTATAATATTCATTGTAGAGTGTTATGTATACCTCGTATTCACTTCAAAAGAATGTAAATGCGACGCTTCCATGCTAGGAAATAGCGTTTGCAGATGTCTACGTATCGTAGCAATAGAGTTCTAATGCTTCATAAAACGAGATGTCGCATTTCATTTCTATGTTTTGTGATAAGATATAATATTCATTTTAGAGTGTTATGTATACCTCGTATTCACTTCAAAAGAATGTAAATGCGACACTTCCTTGCTAGGAAATATTGTTTGCAGATGTGTACGTATCGTAGCAGTACAGTTCTAATGCTTCTTAAAACGTGGTGTCGCATTTCATTTCTATGTTTCGTGATAAGATATAATATTCATTTTGGAGTGTTATGTATACCTCGTATTCTCTTCAAAAGAATGTAAATGTGACACTTCCTTTCTAGGAAATAGCGTTTGCAGATGTCTACGTATCATAGCAATAGATTTCTAGTGCTTCTTAAAACGCGATATCGCATCTCACTTATATGTTTCATGATAAGATATAATATTCATTGCGAAGTGTCATGTATACCTCGTATTCACTTCAAAAGAATGTAAATGCGACACTTACATGCTAGGAAATAGTGTTTGCAGGTTTCTACGTATCGTAGCAATAGAGTTGTAATGCTTCCTAATACGCGATATCGCATCTCACTTCTATGTTTCATGATAAGATATAATATTCACTGCGAAGGGTCATGTATACCTCGTATTCACTTCAAAAGAATGTAAATGCGACACTTACATGCTAGGAAATAGCGTTTGCAAGTGTCTACGTATCGTAGGAATAGAGTTCTAATGCTTCCTACAACGCGATATCGCATCTCGCATCTATGTTTCATGATAAGATATAATATTCATTGCGGAGTATCATGTATACCTCGTATTCACTTCAAAAGAATGTAAATGCGACACTTACATGCTAGGAAACAGCGTTTGCAGATGTCTACGTATCGCAGCAATAGTGTTCTAATGCTTCTTAAAACGAGATGTCGCATTTCATTTCTATGTTTCGTGATAAGGTATAATATTCATTGTAGAGTGTTATGTATACCTCGTATTCACTTCAAAAGAATGTAAATGCGACACTTCCATGCTAGGAAATAGCGTTTGCAGATGTCTACGTATCGTAGCAATAAAGTTCTAATGCTTCATAAAACGAGATGTCGCATTTCATTTCTATGTTTAGTGATAAGACATTATATTCATTTTGGAGTGTTATGTATACCTCGTATTCACTTCAAAAGAATGTAAATGCGACACTTCCTTGCTAGGAAATATTGTTTGCAGATGTGTACGTATCGTAGCAATAGAGTTCTAATGCTTCTTAAAACGTGATGCCGCATTTCATTTCTATGTTTCGTGATAAGATATAACATTCATTTTGGAGTGTTATGTATACCTCGTATTCACTTCAAAAGAATGTAAATGTGACACTTCCATGCTAGGAAATAGCGTTTGCAAATGTCTACGTATCGCAGCAATAGTGTTCTAATGCTTCTTAAAACGAGATGTCGCATTTCCTTTCTATGTTTCGTGATAAGGTATAATATTCATTGTAGAGTGTTATGTATACCTCGTATTCACTTCAAAAGAATGTAAATGCGACGCTTCCATGCTAGGAAATAGCGTTTGCAGATGTCTACGTATCGTAGCAATAGAGTTCTATTGCTTCATAAAACGAGATGTCGCATTTCATTTCTATGTTTAGTGATAAGACATAATATTCATTTTGGAGTGTTATGTATACCTCGTATTCACTTCGAAAGAATGTAAATGCGACACATACATGCTAGGAAATAGCGTTTGCAGATGTGTACGTATCGTAGCAATAGAGTTCTAATGCTTCTTAAAACGAGATGTCGCATTTCATTTCTATGTTTAGTGATAAGATATAATATTCATTTTGGAGTGTTATGTATACCTCGTATTCACTTCAAAAGAATGTAAATGCGACACTTCCTTGCTAGGAAATATTGTTTGCAGATGTGTACGTATCGTAGCAATAGAGTTCTAATGCTTCTTAAAACGTGATGTCGCATTTCATTTCTATGTTTCGTGGTAAGATATAATATTCATTTTGGAGTGTTATGTATACCTCGTATTCACTTCAAAAGAATGTAAATGTGACACTTCCATGCTAGGAAATAGCGTTTGCAAATGTCTACGTATCGCAGCAATAGTGTTCTAATGCTTCTTAAAACGAGATGTCGCATTTCCTTTCTATGTTTCGTGATAAGGTATAATATTCATTGTAGAGTGTTATGTATACCTCGTATTCACTTCAAAAGAATGTAAATGCGACGCTTCCATGCTAGGAAATAGCGTTTGCAGATGTCTACGTATCGTAGCAATAGAGTTCTATTGCTTCATAAAACGAGATGTCGCATTTCATTTCTATGTTTAGTGATAAGACATAATATTCATTTTGGAGTGTTATGTATACCTCGTATTCACTTCGAAAGAATGTAAATGCGACACATACATGCTAGGAAATAGCGTTTGCAGATGTGTACGTATCGTAGCAATAGAGTTCTAATGCTTCTTAAAACGAGATGTCGCATTTCATTTCTATGTTTAGTGATAAGATATAATATTCATTTTGGAGTGTTATGTATACCTCGTATTCACTTCAAAAGAATGTAAATGCGACACTTCCTTGCTAGGAAATATTGTTTGCAGATGTGTACGTATCGTAGCAATAGAGTTCTAATGCTTCTTAAAACGTGATGTCGCATTTCATTTCTATGTTTCGTGGTAAGATATAATATTCATTTTGGAGTGTTATGTATACCTCGTATTCACTTCAAAAGAATGTAAATGTGACACTTCCATGCTAGGAAATAGCGTTTGCAAATGTCTACGTATTGCAGCAATAGTGTTCTAATGCTTCTTAAAACGAGATGTCGCATTTCCTTTCTATGTTTCGTGATAAGGTATAATATTCATTGTAGAGTGTTATGTATACCTCGTATTCACTTCAAAAGAATGTAAATGCGACGCTTCCATGCTAGGAAATAGCGTTTGCAGATGTCTACGTATCGTAGCAATAGAGTTCTATTGCTTCATAAAACGAGATGTCGCATTTCATTTCTATGTTTAGTGATAAGACATAATATTCATTTTGGAGTGTTATGTATACCTCGTATTCACTTCGAAAGAATGTAAATGCGACACATACATGCTAGGAAATAGCGTTTGCAGATGTGTACGTATCGTAGCAATAGAGTTCTAATGCTTCTTAAAACGAGATGTCGCATTTCATTTCTATGTTTAGTGATAAGATATAATATTCATTTTGGAGTGTTATGTATACCTCGTATTCACTTCAAAAGAATGTAAATGCGACACTTCCTTGCTAGGAAATATTGTTTGCAGATGTGTACGTATCGTAGCAATAGAGTTCTAATGCTTCTTAAAACGTGATGTCGCATTTCATTTCTATGTTTCGTGGTAAGATATAATATTCATTTTGGAGTGTTATGTATACCTCGTATTCACTTCAAAAGAATGTAAATGTGACACTTCCATGCTAGGAAATAGCGTTTGCAAATGTCTACGTATCGCAGCAATAGTGTTCTAATGCTTCTTAAAACAAGATGTCGCATTTCCTTTCTATGTTTCGTGGTAAGGTATAATATTCATTGTAGAGTGTTATGTATACCTCGTATTCACTTCAAAAGAATGTAAATGCGACACTTCCATGCTAGGAAATAGCGCTTGCAGATGTCTACCTATCGTAGCAATAGAGTTCTAATGCTTCATAAAACGAGTTGTCGCATTTCATTTCTATGTTTAGTGATAAGATATAATATTCATTTTAGAGTGTTATGTATACCTCGTATTCACTTCAAAAGAATGTAAATGCGACACTTCCTTGCTAGGAAATAATGTTTGCAGATGTGTACGTATCGTAGCAGTAGAGTTCTAATGCTTCTTAAAACGTGATGTCGCATTTCATTTCTATGTTTCGCGATAAGGTATAATATTCATTGCAGAGTGTTATGTATTCCTCGTATTCACTTCAAAAGAATGTAAATGCGACACTTACATGCTAGGAAATAGCGTTTGCAGGTGTCTACGTATCGTAGCAATAGAGTTGTAATGCTTCCTAAAACGCGATATCGCATCTCACTTCTAGTTTCATGATAAGATATAATATTCATTGTGAAGGGTCATGTATACCTCGTATTCACTTCAGAAGAATGTAAATGCGACACATCCTTGCTAGGAAATATTGTTTGCAGATGTCTACGTATCGTAGCAATAGAGTTCTAATGCTTCTTAAAACGCGATATCGCATCTCACTTCTATGTTTCATGATAAGATATAATATTCATTGCGACGTGTCATGTATACCTCGTATTCACTTCAAAAGAATGTAAGTGCGACACCTACATGCTAGGAAATAGCGTTTGCAGATGTCTACGTACCGTAGCAATAGAGTTCTAATGCTTCTTAAATAGCGATATCGCATCCCATTTCTATGTTTCATGATAAGATATAGTATTCATTGCGAAGTGTCATGTATATCTCGTATTCACTTCAGAAGAATGTAAAAGCGGCACATCCTTGCTAGGGTATATTGTTTGCAGATGTCTACGTATCGTAGCAATAGAGTTCTAATGCTTCTTAAAACGAGATGTCGTATTTCATTTCTATGTTTCGTAATAAGATATAATACTCATTGTGTAATGTTATGTATACCTCGTATTCACTTCAATGGAATGTAAGTGCGACATTTCCTTGCTAGGAAATAGAGTTAGCAGTTGTCTACGTATATTAGCAATAGAGTTCTAATGCTTAATAAAACGCGATATCGCATCACACTTCTATGTTTCATGATAAGATATAATATTCATTGCGAAGTGTCATGTATACCTCGTATTCAATTCAAAGAAATGTAAATGCGACACTTCCATGCTAGGAAATAGCGTTTGCAAATGTCTACGTATCGCAGCAATAGTGTTCTAATGCTTCTTAAAACGAGATGTCGCATTTCCTTTCTATGTTTCGTGATAAGGTATAATATTCATTGTAGAGTGTTATGTATACCTCGTATTCACTTCAAAAGAATGTAAATGCGACGCTTCCATGCTAGGAAATAGCGTTTGCAGATGTCTACGTATCGTAGCAATAGAGTTCTAATGCTTCATAAAACGAGATGTCGCATTTCATTTCTATGTTTTGTGATAAGATATAATATTCATTTTAGAGTGTTATGTATACCTCGTATTCACTTCAAAAGAATGTAAATGCGACACTTCCTTGCTAGGAAATATTGTTTGCAGATGTGTACGTATCGTAGCAGTACAGTTCTAATGCTTCTTAAAACGTGGTGTCGCATTTCATTTCTATGTTTCGTGATAAGATATAATATTCATTTTGGAGTGTTATGTATACCTCGTATTCTCTTCAAAAGAATGTAAATGTGACACTTCAATGCTAGGAAATAGCGTTTGCAGATGTCTACGTATCGCAGCAATAGTGTTGTAATGCTTCTTAAAACGAGATGTCGCATTTCCTTTCTATGTTTCGTGATAAGGTATAATATTCATTGTAGAGTGTTATGTATTCCTCGTATTCACTTCAAAAGAATGTAAATGCGACACTTCCTTGCTAGGAAATATTGTTTGCAGATGTGTACGTATCGTAGCAATAGAGTTCTAATGCTTCTTAAAACGTGATGTCGCATTTCATTTCTATGTTTCGTGATAAGATATAATATTCATTTTGGAGTGTTATGTATACCTCGTATTCTCTTCAAAAGAATGTAAATGTGACACTTCAATGCTAGGAAATAGCGTTTGCAGATGTCTACGTATCGCAGCAATAGTGTTGTAATGCTTCTTAAAACGAGATGTCGCATTTCCTTTCTATGTTTCGTGATAAGGTATAATATTCATTGTAGAGTGTTATGTATTCCTCGTATTCACTTCAAAGGAATGTAAATGCGACACTTCCTTGCTAGGAAATATTGTTTGCAGATGTGTACGTATCGTAGCAATAGAGTTCTAATGCTTCTTAAAACGTGATGTCGCATTTCATTTCTATGTTTCGTGATAAGATATAATATTCATTTTGGAGTGTTATGTATACCTCGTATTCACTTCAAAAGAATGTAAATGTGACACTTCCATGCTAGGAAATAGCGTTTGCAAATGTCTACGTATCGCAGCAATAGTGTTCTAATGCTTCTTGAAACAAGATGTCGCATTTCCTTTCTATGTTTCGTGATAAGGTATAATATTCATTGTAGAGTGTTATGTATTCCTCGTATTCACTTCAAAAGAATGTAAATGCGACACTTCCTTGCTAGGAAATAATGTTTGCAAATGTGTACGTATCGTAGCAATAGAGTTCTAATGCTTCTTAAAACGTGATGTCGCATTTCATTTCTACGTTTCGTGATCAGATATAATATTCATTTTGGAGTGTTATGTATACCTCGTACTCACTTCAAAAGAATGTAAATGTGACACTTCCATGCTAGGAAATAGCGTTTGCAAATGTCTACGTATCGCAGCAATAGAGTTCTAATGCTTCTTAAAACGTGATGCCGCATTTCATTTGTATGTTTCGTGATAAGATATAATATTCATTTTGGAGTGTTATGTATACCTCGTATTCTCTTCAAAAGAATGTAAATGTGGCACTTCCATGCTAGGAAATAGCGTTTGCGGATGTCTACGTATCATAGCAATAGATTTCTAATGCTTCTTAAAACGCGATATCGCATCTCACTTCTATGTTTCACGATAAGATATAATATTCATTGCGAAGTGTCATGTATACCTCGTATTCACTTCAAAAGAATGTAAATGCGACACATACATGCTAGGAAATAGCGTTTGCAGATGTCTACGTATCGTAGCAATAGAGTTGTAATGCTTCCTAATACGCGATATCGCATCTCACTTCTAGTTTCATGATAAGATATAATATTCATTGTGAAGGGTCATGTATACCTCGTATTCACTTCAGAAGAATGTAAATGCGACACATACATGCTAGGAAATAGCGTTTGCAGATGTCTACGTATCGTAGCAATAGAGTTCTAATGCTTCTTAAAACGAGATGTCGCATTCCATTTCTATGTTTAGTGATAAGATATAATATTCATTTTGGAGTGTTATGTATACCTCGTATTCACTTCAAAAGAATGTAAATGCGACACTTCCTTGCTAGGAAATATTGTTTGCAGATGTCTACGTATCGTAGCAATAGAGTTCTAATGCTTCTTAAAACGTGATGCCGCATTTCATTTGTATGTTTCGTGATAAGATATAATATTCATTTTGGAGTGTTATGTATACCTCGTATTCACTTCAAAAGAATGTAAATGTGACACTTCCATGCTAGGAAATAGCGTTTGCAGTTGTCTACGTATCGTAGCAATAGAGTTCTAATGCTTCTTAAAACGAGATGTCGCATTTCATTTCTATGTTTCGTGATAAGATATAATATTCATTTTGGAGTGTTATGTATACCTCGTATTCACTTCAAAAGAATGTAAATGTGACACTTCCATGCTTCGGAAATAGCGTTTGCGGATGTCTACGTATCATAGCAATAGAGTTCTAATGCTTCTTAAAACGCGATATTGCATCTCACTTCTATGTTTCATGAAAAAATATAATATTCATTGCGAAGTGTCATGTATACCTCGTATTCACTTCAAAAGAATGTAAATGCGACACTTACATGCTAGGAAATAGCGTTTGCAGGTGTCTACGTATCGTAGCAATAGAGTTCTAATGCTTCCTACAACGCGATATCGCATCTCGCATCTATGTTTCATGATAAGATATAATATTCATTGCGGAGTATCATGTATACCTCGTATTCACAACAAAAGAATGTAAATGCTATACTTCCATGCTAGGAAATAGCGTTTGCAGATGTCTACGAATCGTAGCAATAGAGTTCTAATGCTTCTTAAAACGCGATATCGCATCTCACTTCTATGTTTCATGATACGATATAATATTCATTGCGAAGGGTCACGTATACCTCGTGTTCACTTCAAAAGAATGTAAATGCGACACATACATGCTAGGAAATAGCGTTTGCAGATGTCTACGTATCGTAGCAACAGAGTTCTAATGCTTCCTAAAACGCGGTATCGCATCTCACATCTATGTTTCATGATAAGATATAATATTCATTGCGGAGTATCATGTTTACCTCGTATTCACTTCAAAAGTATGTAAATGCGACACTTCCTGGCTAGGAAATATTGTTTGCAGATGTCTACGTATCGTAGAAATAGAGTTCTAATGCTTCTTAAAACGCGATATCGCATCTCACGTCTATGTTTCACGATAAGATATAATATTCATTGCGAATTGTCATGTATACCTCGTATTTACTTCAAAAGAATGTAAATGCGACACTTCCTTTCTAGGAAATAGCGTTTGCAGATGTCTACGTATCATAGCAATAGAGTTCTAATGCTTCTTAAAACGCGATATCGCATCTCACTTCTATGTTTCATGATAAGATATAATATTCATTGCGAAGTGTCATGTATACCTCGTATTCACTTCAAAAGAATGTAAATGCGACACTTACATGCTAGGAAATAGTGTTTGCAGGTGTCTACGTATCGTAGCAATAGAGTTGTAATGCTTCCTAATACGCGATATCGCATCTCACTTCTATGTTTCATGATAAGATATAATATTCATTGCGAAGGGTCATGTATACCTCGTATTCACTTCAAAAGAATGTAAGTGCGAAACATACATGCTAGGAAATAGCGTTTGCAGATGTCTACGTATCGTAGCAATAGAGTCCTAATGCTTCTTAAAACGTGATGTCGCATTTCATTTGTATGTATCGTCATAAGATATAATATTCATTTTGGAGTGTTATGTATACCTCGTATTCACTTCAAAAGAATGTAAATGTGACACTTCCATGCTAGGAAATAGCGTTAGCAGATGTCTACGTATCGCAGCAATAGTGATCTAATGCTTCTTAAAACGAGATGTCGCATTTCATTTCTATGTTTCGTGATAAGGTATAATATTCATTTTAGAATGTTATGTATATCTTGTATTCACTTCAAAAGAATGTAAATGCGATACTTCCATGCTAGGAAATAGCATTTGGAGATGTCTACGGATCGTAGCAATAGAGTTCTAATGCTTCTTAAAACGAGATGTCGCATTTCATTTCTATGTTTCGTGATAAGATATAATATTCATTTTGGAGTGTTATGTATACTTCGTATTCACTTCAAAAGAATGTAAATGTGACACTTCCATGCTAGGAAATAGCGTTTGCGGATGTCTACGTATCATAGCAATAGAGTTCTAATGCTTCTTAAAACGCGATATCGCATCTCACTCCTATGTTTCATGATAAGATATAATATTCATTGCGATGTATCATGTATACCTCGTATTCACTTCAAAAGAATGTAAATGCGACACTTACATGCTAGGAAGTAGCGTTTGCAGGTGTCTACGTATCGTAGCAATAGAGTTGTAATGCTTCCTAATACGCGATATCGCATCTCACTTCTAGTTTCATGATAAGATATAATATTCATTGTGAAGGGTCATGTGTACCTCGTATTCACTTCAAAAGAATGTAAATGCGACACATACATGCTAGCAAATAGCGTTTGCAGATGTCTACGTATCGTAGCAATAGAGTTCTAATGCTTCTTAAAACGAGATGTCGCATTTCATTTCTATGTTTAGTGATAAGATATAATATTCATTTTGGAGTGTTATGTATACCTCGTATTCACTTCAAAAGAATGTAAATGCGACATTTCCTTGCTAGGAAATATTGTTTGCAGATGTCTACGTATCGTAGCAATAGAGTTCTAATGCTTCTTAAAACGTGATGCCGCATTTCATTTGTATGTTTCGTGATAAGATATAATATTCATTTTGGAGTGTTATGTATACCTCGAATTCACTTCAAAAGAATGTAAATGTGACACTTCCATGCTAGGAAATAGCGTTTGCAGTTGTCTACGTATCGTAGCAATAGAGTCCTAATGCTTCTTAAAACGAGATGTCGCATTTCATTTCTATGTTTCGTGATAAGATATAATATTCATTTTGGAGTGTTATGTATACCTCGTATTCACTTCAAAAGAATGTAAATGTGACACTTCCATGCTAGGAAATAGCGTTTGCAGATGTCTACGTATCATAGCCATAGAGTTCTAATGCTTCTTAGAACGCGATATCGCATCTCACTTCTATGTTTCATGATAAGATATAATATTCATTGCGAAGGGTCATGTATACCTCGTATTCACTTCAAGAGAATGTAAATGCGACACTTACATGCTAGGAAATAGCGTTTGCAGGTGTCTACGTATCGTAGCAATAGAGTTCTAATGCTTCCTAATACGCGATATCGCATCTCACTTCTAGTTTCATGATAAGATATAATATTCATTGTGAAGGGTCATGTATACCTAGTATTCACTTCAAAAGTATGTAAATGCGACACTTCCTGGCTAGGAAATATTGTTTGCAGACGTCTACGTATCGTAGAAATAGAGTTCTAATGCTTCTTAAAACGCGATATCGCATCTCACTTCTATGTTTCATGATAAGATATAATATTCATTGCGAAGGGTCATGTATACCTCGTATTCACTTCAGAAGAATGTAAATGCGACACTTACATGCTAGGAAATAGCGTTTGCAGGTGTCTACGTATCGTAGCAATAGAGTTCTAATGCTTCCTAATACGCGATATCGCATCTCACTTCTAGTTTCATGATAAGATATAATATTCATTGTGAAGGGTCATGTATACCTCTTATTCACTTCAAAAGTATGTAAATGCGACACTTCCTGGCTAGGAAATATTGTTTGCAGATGTCTACGTATCGTAGAAATAGAGTTCTAATGCTTCTTAAAACGCGATATCGCATCTCACATCTATGTTTCATGATAAGATATAATATTCATTGCGAAGTGTCATGTATACCTCGTATTCACTTCAAAAGAATGTAAATGCGACACTTACATGCTAGGAAATAGTGTTTGCAGGTTTCTACGTATCGTAGCAATAGAGTTGTAATGCTTCCTAATACGCGATATCGCATCTCACTTCTATGTTTCATGATAAGATATAATATTCATTGCGAAGGGTCATGTATACCTCGTATTCACTTCAAAAGTATGTAAATGCGACACTTCCTGGCTAGGAAATATTGTTTGCAGATGTCTACGTATCGTAGCTATAGAGTTGTAATGCTTCCTAATACGCGATATCGCATCTCACTTCTATGTTTCATGATAAGATATAATATTCATTGCGAAGGGTCATGTATACCTCGTATTCACTTCAAAAGAATGTAAATGCGACACTTACATGCTAGGAAATAGCGTTTGCAGGTGTCTACGTATCGTAGCAATAGAGTTCTAATGCTTCCTACAACGCGATATCGCATCTCGCATCTATGTTTCATCCTAAGATATAATATTCATTGCGGAGTATCATGTATACCTCGTATTCACTTCAAAAGAATGTAAATGCGACACTTACATGCTAGGAAATAGCGTTTGCAGATGTCTACGTATCGCAGCAATAGTGTTCTAATGCTTCTTAAAACGAGATGTCGCATTTCATTTCTATGTTTCGTGATAAGGTATAATATTCATTGTAGAGTGTTATGTATACCTCGTATTCACTTCAAAAGAATGTAAATGCGACACTTCCATGCTAGGAAATGGCGTTTGCAGATGTCTACGTATCGTAGCAATAGAGTTCTAATGCTTCATAAAACGAGATGTCGCATTTCATTTCTATGTTTAGTGATAAGACATAATATTCATTTTGGAGTGTTATGTATACCTGGTATTCACTTCAAAAGAATGTAAATGCGACACTTCCTTGCTAGGAAATATTGTTTGCAGATGTGTACGTATCGTAGCAATGGAGTTCTAATGCTGCTTAAAACGTGATGTCGCATTTCATTTCTATGTTTCGTGATAAGATATAATATTCATTTTGGAGTGTTATGTATACCTCGTATTCACTTCAAAAGAATGTAAATGTGACACTTCCATGCTAGGAAATAGCGTTTGCAGATTTCTACGTATCGCAGCAATAGTGTTGTAATGCCTCTTAAAACGAGGTGTCGCATTTCATTTCTATGTTTCGTGATAAGATATAATATTCATTTTGGAGTGTTATGTATACCTCGTATTCACTTCAAAAGAATGTAAATGTGACACTTCCATGCTAGGAAATAGCCTTTGCGGATGTCTACGTATCATAGCAATAGAGTTCTAATGCTTCTTAAAACGCGATATCGCATCTCACTTCTATGTTTCATGATAAGATATAATATTCATTGCGAAGTGTCATGTATACCTCGTATTCACCTCAAAAGAATGTAAATGCGACACTTACATGCTAGGAAATAGCGTTTGCAGGTGTCTACGAATCGTAGCAATAGAGTTGTAATGCTTCCTAAAACGCGATATCGCATCTCACTTCTAGTTTCATGATAAGATATAATATTCATTGTGAAGGGTCATGTATACCTCGTATTCACTTCAAGAGAATGTAAATGCGACACTTACATGCTAGGAAATAGCGTTTGCAGGTGTCTACGTATCGTAGCAATAGAGTTCTAATGCTTCCTAATACGCGATATCGCATCTCACTTCTAGTTTCATGATAAGATATAATATTCATTGTGAAGGGTCATGTATACCTAGTATTCACTTCAAAAGTATGTAAATGCGACACTTCCTGGCTAGGAAATATTGTTTGCAGACGTCTACGTATCGTAGAAATAGAGTTCTAATGCTTCTTAAAACGCGATATCGCATCTCACTTCTATGTTTCATGATAAGATATAATATTCATTGCGAAGGGTCATGTATACCTCGTATTCACTTCAGAAGAATGTAAATGCGACACTTACATGCTAGGAAATAGCGTTTGCAGGTGTCTACGTATCGTAGCAATAGAGTTCTAATGCTTCCTAATACGCGATATCGCATCTCACTTCTAGTTTCATGATAAGATATAATATTCATTGTGAAGGGTCATGTATACCTCTTATTCACTTCAAAAGTATGTAAATGCGACACTTCCTGGCTAGGAAATATTGTTTGCAGATGTCTACGTATCGTAGAAATAGAGTTCTAATGCTTCTTAAAACGCGATATCGCATCTCACATCTATGTTTCATGATAAGATATAATATTCATTGCGAAGTGTCATGTATACCTCGTATTCACTTCAAAAGAATGTAAATGCGACACTTACATGCTAGGAAATAGTGTTTGCAGGTTTCTACGTATCGTAGCAATAGAGTTGTAATGCTTCCTAATACGCGATATCGCATCTCACTTCTATGTTTCATGATAAGATATAATATTCATTGCGAAGGGTCATGTATACCTCGTATTCACTTCAAAAGTATGTAAATGCGACACTTCCTGGCTAGGAAATATTGTTTGCAGATGTCTACGTATCGTAGCTATAGAGTTGTAATGCTTCCTAATACGCGATATCGCATCTCACTTCTATGTTTCATGATAAGATATAATATTCATTGCGAAGGGTCATGTATACCTCGTATTCACTTCAAGAGAATGTAAATGCGACACTTACATGCTAGGAAATAGCGTTTGCAGGTGTCTACGTATCGTAGCAATAGAGTTCTAATGCTTCCTAATACGCGATATCGCATCTCACTTCTAGTTTCATGATAAGATATAATATTCATTGTGAAGGGTCATGTATACCTAGTATTCACTTCAAAAGTATGTAAATGCGACACTTCCTGGCTAGGAAATATTGTTTGCAGACGTCTACGTATCGTAGAAATAGAGTTCTAATGCTTCTTAAAACGCGATATCGCATCTCACTTCTATGTTTCATGATAAGATATAATATTCATTGCGAAGGGTCATGTATACCTCGTATTCACTTCAGAAGAATGTAAATGCGACACTTACATGCTAGGAAATAGCGTTTGCAGGTGTCTACGTATCGTAGCAATAGAGTTCTAATGCTTCCTAATACGCGATATCGCATCTCACTTCTAGTTTCATGATAAGATATAATATTCATTGTGAAGGGTCATGTATACCTCTTATTCACTTCAAAAGTATGTAAATGCGACACTTCCTGGCTAGGAAATATTGTTTGCAGATGTCTACGTATCGTAGAAATAGAGTTCTAATGCTTCTTAAAACGCGATATCGCATCTCACATCTATGTTTCATGATAAGATATAATATTCATTGCGAAGTGTCATGTATACCTCGTATTCACTTCAAAAGAATGTAAATGCGACACTTACATGCTAGGAAATAGTGTTTGCAGGTTTCTACGTATCGTAGCAATAGAGTTGTAATGCTTCCTAATACGCGATATCGCATCTCACTTCTATGTTTCATGATAAGATATAATATTCATTGCGAAGGGACATGTATACCTCGTATTCACTTCAAAAGTATGTAAATGCGACACTTCCTGGCTAGGAAATATTGTTTGCAGATGTCTACGTATCGTAGCTATAGAGTTGTAATGCTTCCTAATACGCGATATCGCATCTCACTTCTATGTTTCATGATAAGATATAATATTCATTGCGAAGGGTCATGTATACCTCGTATTCACTTCAAAAGAATGTAAATGCGACACTTACATGCTAGGAAATAGCGTTTGCAGGTGTCTACGTATCGTAGCAATAGAGTTCTAATGCTTCCTACAACGCGATATCGCATCTCGCATCTATGTTTCATCCTAAGATATAATATTCATTGCGGAGTATCATGTATACCTCGTATTCACTTCAAAAGAATGTAAATGCGACACTTACATGCTAGGAAATAGCGTTTGCAGATGTCTACGTATCGCAGCAATAGTGTTCTAATGCTTCTTAAAACGAGATGTCGCATTTCATTTCTATGTTTCGTGATAAGGTATAATATTCATTGTAGAGTGTTATGTATACCTCGTATTCACTTCAAAAGAATGTAAATGCGACACTTCCATGCTAGGAAATGGCGTTTGCAGATGTCTACGTATCGTAGCAATAGAGTTCTAATGCTTCATAAAACGAGATGTCGCATTTCATTTCTATGTTTAGTGATAAGACATAATATTCATTTTGGAGTGTTATGTATACCTGGTATTCACTTCAAAAGAATGTAAATGCGACACTTCCTTGCTAGGAAATATTGTTTGCAGATGTGTACGTATCGTAGCAATGGAGTTCTAATGCTGCTTAAAACGTGATGTCGCATTTCATTTCTATGTTTCGTGATAAGATATAATATTCATTTTGGAGTGTTATGTATACCTCGTATTCACTTCAAAAGAATGTAAATGTGACACTTCCATGCTAGGAAATAGCGTTTGCAGATTTCTACGTATCGCAGCAATAGTGTTGTAATGCCTCTTAAAACGAGGTGTCGCATTTCATTTCTATGTTTCGTGATAAGATATAATATTCATTTTGGAGTGTTATGTATACCTCGTATTCACTTCAAAAGAATGTAAATGTGACACTTCCATGCTAGGAAATAGCCTTTGCGGATGTCTACGTATCATAGCAATAGAGTTCTAATGCTTCTTAAAACGCGATATCGCATCTCACTTCTATGTTTCATGATAAGATATAATATTCATTGCGAAGTGTCATGTATACCTCGTATTCACCTCAAAAGAATGTAAATGCGACACTTACATGCTAGGAAATAGCGTTTGCAGGTGTCTACGAATCGTAGCAATAGAGTTGTAATGCTTCCTAAAACGCGATATCGCATCTCACTTCTAGTTTCATGATAAGATATAATATTCATTGTGAAGGGTCATGTATACCTCGTATTCACTTCAGAAGAATGTAAATGCGACACATACATGCTAGGAAATAGCGTTTGCAGATGTCTACGTATCGTAGCAATAGAGTTCTAATGCTTCTTAAAACGAGATGTCGCATTCCATTTCTATGTTTCATGATAAGATATAATATTCATTGCGAAGTGTCATGTATACCTCATATTCACTTCAAAAGAATGTAAATGCGACACTTCCATACTAGGAAATAGCGTTTGCAGATGTCTACGTATCGTAGCAATAGAGTTCTAATGCTTCTTAAAGCGTGATGCCGCATTTCATTTGTATGTTTCGTGATAAGATATAATATTCATTTTGGAGTGTTATGTATACCTCGTATTCACTTCAAGAGAATGTAAATGTGACACTTCCATGCTAGGAAATAGCGTTTGCAGTTGTCTACGTATCGTAGCAATAGAGTTCTAATGCTTCTTAAAACGAGATGTCGCATTTCATTTCTATGTTTCGTGATAAGATATAATATTCATTTTGGAGTGTTATGTATACCTCGTATTCACATCAAGAGAATGTAAATGCGACATATCCTTGCTAGGAAATATTGTTTGCAGGTGTCTACGTATCGTAGCAATAGAGTTCTAATGCTTCTTAAAACGCGATATCGCATCTCACTTCTATGTTTCATGATGAGATATAATATTCATTGCGACGTGTCATGTATACCTCGTATTCACTTCAAAAGAATGTAAGTGCGACACCTACATGATAGGAAATAGCGTTTGCAGATGTCTACGTTCCGTAGCAATAGAGTTCTAATGCTTCCTAAAACGCGGTATCGCATCTCACATCTATGTTTCATGATAAGATATAATATTCATTGCGGAGTATCATGTTTACCTCGTATTCACTTCAAAAGTATGTAAATGCGACACTTCCTGACTAGGAAATATTGTTTGCAGATGTCTACGTATCGTAGAAATAGAATTCTAATGCTTCTTAAAACGCGATATCGCATCTCACATCTATGTTTCATGATAAGATATAATATTCATTGCGAAGTGTCATGTATACCTCGTATTCACTTCAAAAGAATGTAAATGCGACACTTCCTTTCCAGGAAATAGCGTTTGCAGATGTCTACGTATCATAGCAATAGGGTTCTAATGCTTCATAAAACGAGATGTCGCATTTCATTTCTATGTTTAGTGATAAGATGTAATATTCATTTTGGAGTGTTATGTATACCTCGTATTCACTTCAAAAGAATGTAAATGCGACACTTCCTTGCTAGGAAATATTGTTTGCAGATGTGTACGTATCGTAGCAGTAGAGTTCTAATGCTTCTTAAAACGTGATGTCGCATTTCATTTCTATGTTTCGTGATAAGGTATAATATTCATTTTGGAGTGTTATGTATACCTCGTATTCACTTCAAAAGAATGTAAGTGTGACACTTCCATGCTAGGAAATAGCGTTTGCAGATGTCTACGTATCGCAGCAATAGTGTTGTAATGCTTCTTAAAACGAGATGTCGCATTTCCTTTCTATGTTTCGTGATAAGGTATAATATTCATTGTAGAGTGTTATGTATTCCTCGTATTCACTTCAAAAGAATGTAAATGCGACACTTCCTTGCTAGGAAATATTGTTTGCAGATGTGTACGTATCGTAGCAATAGAGTTCTAATGCTTCTTAAAACGTGATGTCGCATTTCATTTCTATGTTTCGTGATAAGATATAATATTCATTTTGGAGTGTTACGTATACCTCGTATTCACTTCAAAAGAATGTAAATGTGACAGTTCCATGCCAGGAAATAGCGTCTGCAGATGTCTACGTATCGCAGCAATAGTGTTGTAATGCTTCTTAAAACGAGATGTCGCATTTCCTTTCTATATTTGGTGATAAGGTATAATATTCTTTGTAGAGTGTTATGTATTCCTCGTATTCACTTCAAAAGAATGTAAATGCGACACTTCCTTGCTAGGAAATATTGTTTGCAGATGTGTACGTATCGTAGCAATAGAGTTCTAATGCTTCTTAAAACGAGATGTCGCATTTCATTTCTATGTTTCGTGATAAGGTATAATATTCATTGTAGAATGTTATGTATATCTTGTATTCATTTCAAAAGAATGTAAATGCGACACTTCCATGCTAGGAAATAGCGTTTGCGGATGTCTACGTATAATAGCAATAGAGTTCTAATGCATCTTAAAACGAGATATCGCATCTCACTTCTATGTTTCATGATAAGATATAATATTCATTGTAGAGTGTTATGTATTCCTCGTATTCACTTCAAAAGAATGTAAATGCGACACTTCCTTGCTAGGAAATATTGTTTGCAGATGTGTACGTATCGTAGCAATAGAGTTGTAATGCTTCCTAATACGCGATATCGCATCTCACTTCTAGTTTCATGATAAGATATAATATTCATTGTGAAGGGTCATGTATACCTCGTATTCACTTCAAAAGAATGTAAATGCGACACATACATGCTAGGAAATAGCGTTTGCAGATGTCTACGTATCGTAGCAATAGAGTTCTAATGCTTCTTAAAACGAGACGTCGCATTTCATTTCTATGTTTAGTGATAAGATATAATATTCATTTTGGAGTGTTATGTATACCTCGTATTCTTTTCAAAAGAATGTAAATGCGACACTTCCTTGCTAGGAAATATTGTTTGCAGATGTCTACGTATCGTAGCAATAGGGTTCTAATGCTTCTTAAAACGTGATGCCGCATTCCATTTGTATGTTTCGTGATAAGATATAATATTCATTTTGGAGTGTTATGTATACCTCGTATTCACTTCAAAAGAATGTAAATGTGACACTTCCATGCTAGGAAATAGCGTTTGCAGTTGTCTACGTATCGTAGCAATAGAGTTCTAATGCTTCTTAAAACGAGATGTCGCATTTCATTTCTATGTTTCGTGATAAGATATAATATTCATTTTGGAGTGTTATATATACCTCGTATTCACTTCAAAAGAATGTAAATGTGACACTTCCATGCTAGGAAATAGCGTTTGCAGATGTCTACGTATCATAGCCATAGTGTTCTAATGCTTCTTAAAACGCGATATCGCATCTCACTTCTATTTTTCATGATGAGATATAATATTCATTGCGACGTGTCATGTATACCTCGTATTCACTTCAAAAGAATGTAAGTGCGACACCTACATGCTAGGAAATAGCGTTTGCAGATGTCTACGTATCGTAGCAATAGAGTTCTAATGCTTCCTAAAACGCGGTATCGCATCTCACATCTATGTTTCATGATAAGATATAATATTCATTGCGGAGTATCATGTTTACCTCGTATTCACTTCAAAAGTATGTAAATGCGACACTTCCTTGCTAGGAAATATTGTTTGCAGATGTGTACGTATCGTAGAAATAGAGTTCTAATGCTTCTTAAAACGTGATGTCGCATTTCATTTCTATGTTTCGTGATAAGATATAATATTCATTTTGGAGTGTTATGTATACCTCGTATTCACTTCAAAAGAATGTAAATGTGACACTTCCATGCTAGGAAATGGCGTTTGCAAATGTCTACGAATCGCAGCAATAGTGTTCTAATGCTTCTTAAAACGAGATGTCGCATTTCATTTCTATGTTTAGTGATAAGATATAATATTCATTTTGGAGTGTTATGTATACCTCGTATTCACTTCAAAAGAATGTAAATGCGACACTTCCTTGCTAGGAAATATTGTTTGCAGATGTGTACGTATCGTAGCAATAGAGTTCTAATGCTTCTTAAAACGTGATGTCGCATTTCATTTCTATGTTTCGTCATAAGATATAATATTCATTTTGGAGTGTTATGTATTCCTCGTATTCACTTCAAAAGAATGTAAATGCGACACTTCCATTCTAGGGAATAGCGTTTGCAGATGGCTTCGTATCGTAGCAATAGATTTCTAATGCTACTTAAAACGAGATGTCGCATTTCATTTCTATGTTTCGTGATAAGGTATAATATTCATTGTAGAGTGTTATGTATACATCGTATTCACTTCAAAAGAATGTAAATGCGACACTTCCATGCTAGGAAATAGCGTTTGCAGATGTCTACGTATCGTAGCAATAGAGTTCTAATGCTTCAAAAAACCAGATGTCGCATTTCATTTCTATGTTTAGTGATAAGATATAATATTCATTTTGGAGTGTTATGTATACCTCGTATTCACTTCAAAAGAATGTAAATGCGACACTTCCTTGCTAGGAAATATTGTTTGCAGATGTGTACGTATCGTAGCAATAGAGTTCTAATGCTTCTTAAAACGTGATGTCGCATATCATTACTATGTTTCGTGATAAGATATAATATTCATTTTGGAGTGTTATGTATACCTCGTATTCACTTCAAAAAAATGTAAATGTGACACTTCCATGCTAGGAAATAGCGTTTGCAGATGTCTACGTATCGCAGCAATAGTGTTGTAATGCTTCTTAAAACGAGATGTCGCATTTCCTTTCTATGTTTCGTGATAAGGTATAATATTCATTGTAGAGTGTTATGTATTCCTCGTATTCACTTCAAAAGAATGTAAATGCGACACTTCCTTGCTAGGAAATATTGTTTGCAGATGTGTACGTATCGTAGCAATAGAGTTGTAATGCTTCCTAATACGCGATATCGCATCTCAATTCTAGTTTCATGATAAGATATAATATTCATTGTGAAGGGTCATGTATACCTCGTATTCACTTCAAAAGAATGTAAATGCGACACATACATGCTAGGAAATAGCGTTTGCAGATGTCTACGTATCGTAGCAATAGAGTTCTAATGCTTCTTAAAACGAGACGTCGCATTTCATTTCTATGTTTAGTGATAAGATATAATATTCATTTTGGAGTGTTATGTATACCTCGTATTCTTTTCAAAAGAATGTAAATGCGACACTTCCTTGCTAGGAAATATTGTTTGCAGATGTCTACGTATCGTAGCAATAGAGTTCTAATGCTTCTTAAAACGTGATGTCGCATATCATTACTATGTTTCGTGATAAGATATAATATTCATTTTGGAGTGTTATGTATACCTCGTATTCACTTCAAAAAAATGTAAATGTGACACTTCCATGCTAGGAAATAGCGTTTGCAGATGTCTACGTATCGCAGCAATAGTGTTGTAATGCTTCTTAAAACGAGATGTCGCATTTCCTTTCTATGTTTCGTGATAAGGTATAATATTCATTGTAGAGTGTTATGTATACCTCGTATTCACTTCAAAAGAATGTAAATGCGACACTTCCTTGCTAGGAAATATTGTTTGCAGATGTGTACGTATCGTAGCAATAGAGTTCTAATGCTTCTTAAAACGTGATGTCGCATTTCATTTCTTTGTTTCGTGATAAGATATAATATTCATTTTGGAGTGTTATGTATACCTCGTATTCACTTCAAAAGAATGTAAATGTGACACTTCCATGCTAGGAAATAGCGTTTGCGGATGTCTACGTATCATAGGAATAGATTTCTAATGCTTCTTAAAACGCGATATCGCATCTCACTTCTATGTTTCATGATAAGATATAATATTCACTGCGAAGTGTCATGTATACCTCGTATTCACTTCAAAAGAATGTAAATGCGACACTTACATGCTAGGAAGTAGCGTTTGCAGGTGTCTACGTATCGTAGCAATAGAGTTGCAATGCTTCCTAATACGCGATATCGCATCTCACTTCTAGTTTCATGATAAGATATAATATTCATTGTGAAGGGTCATGTATACCTCGTATTCACTTCAAAAGTATGTAAATGCGACACGTCCTGGCTAGGAAATAGCGTTTGCAGATGTCTACGTATCGCAGCAATAGTGTTGTAATGCTTCTTAAAACGAGATGTCGCATTTCCTTTCTATGTTTCGTGATAAGGTATAATATTCATTGTAGAGTGTTATGTATTCCTCGTATTCACTTCAAAAGAATGTAAATGCGACACTTCCATGCTAGGAAATATTGTTTGCAGATGTGTACGTATCGTAGCAGTAGAGTTCTAATGCTTCTTAAAACGTGATGTCGCATTTCATATCTATGTTTCGTGATAAGATATAATATTCATTTTGGAGTGTTATGTATACCTCGTATTCACTTCAAAAGAATGTAAGTGTGACACTTCCATGCTAGGAAATAGCGTTTGCAGATGTCTACGTATCGCAGCAATAGTGTTGTAATGCTTCTTAAAACGAGATGTCGCATTTCCTTTCTATATTTGGTGATAAGGTATAATATTCTTTGTAGAGTGTTATGTATTCCTCGTACTCACTTCAAAAGAATGTAAATGCGACACTTCCTTGCTAGGAAATATTGTTTGCAGATGTGTACGTATCGTAGCAATAGAGTTCTAATGCTTCTTAAAACGAGATGTCGCATTTCATTTCTATGTTTCGTGATAAGGTATAATATTCATTGTAGAATGTTATGTATATCTTGTATTCACTTCAAAAGAATGTAAATGCGACACTTCCATGCTAGGAAATAGCGTTTGCAGTTGTCTACGTATCGTAGCAATAGAGTTCTAATGCTTCTTAAAACGAGATGTCGCATTTCATTTCTATGTTTCGTGATAAGATATAATATTCATTTTGGAGTGTTATATATACCTCGTATTCACTTCAAAAGAATGTAAATGTGACACTTGCATGCTAGGAAATAGCGTTTGCAGATGTCTACGTATCATAGCCATAGTGTTCTAATGCTTCTTAAAACGCGATATCGCATCTCACTTCTATGTTTCATGATAAGATATAATATTCATTGCGACGTGTCATGTATACCTCGTATTCACTTCAAAAGAATGTAAGTGCGACACCTACATGCTAGGAAATAGCGTTTGCAGATGTCTACGTACCGTAGCAATAGAGTTCTAATGCTTCCTAAAACGCGGTATCGCATCTCACATCTATGTTTCATGATAAGATATAATATTCATTGCGGAGTATCATGTTTACCTCGTATTCACTTCAAAAGTATGTAAATGCGACACTTCCTTGCTAGGAAATATTGTTTACAGATGTGTACGTATCGTAGCAATAGAGTTCTAATGCTTCTTAAAACGTGATGTCGCATTTCATTTCTATGTTTCGTGATAAGATATAATATTCATTTTGGAGTGTTATGTATACCTCGTATTCACTTCAAAAGAATGTAAATGTGACACTTCCATGCTAGGAAATGGCGTTTGCAAATGTCTACGTATCGCAGCAATAGTGTTCTAATGCTTCTTAAAACGAGATGTCGCATTTCATTTCTATGTTTAGTGATAAGATATAATATTCATTTTGGAGTGTTATGTATACCTCGTATTCACTTCAAAAGAATGTAAATGCGACACTTACATGCTAGGAAATAGCGTTTGCAGGTGTCTACGTATCGTAGCAATAGAGTTCTAATGCTTCCTACAACGCGATATCGCATCTCGCATCTATGTTTCATGATAAGATATAATATTCAGTGCGGAGTAACATGTATACCTCGTATTCACTTCAAGAGAATGTAAATGCGACATATCCTTGCTAGGACATATTGTTTGCAGGTGTCTACGTATCGTAGCAATAGAGTTCTAATACTTCTTAAAACGTGATGTCGCATATCATTACTATGTTTCGTGATAAGATATAATATTCATTGCGAAGTGTCATGTATACCTCGTATTCACTTCAAAAGAATGTAAATGCGACACCTCCTTTCCAGGAAATAGCGTTTGCAGATGTCTACGTATCATAGCAATAGGGTTATAATGCTTCATAAAACGAGATGTCGCAATTCATTTCTATGTTTAGTGATAAGATATAATATTCATTTTGGAGTGTTATGTATACCTCGTATTCACTTCAAAAGAATGTAAATGTGACACTTCCACGCTAGGAAATAGCGTTTGCAGATGTCTACGTATCGCAGCAATAGTGTTGTAATGCTTCTTAAAACGAGATGTCGCATTTCCTTTCTATGTTTCGTGATAAGGTATAATATTCATTGTAGAGTGTTATGTATTCCTCGTATTCACTTCAAAAGAATGTAAATGCGACACTTCCTTGCTAGGAAATATTGTTTGCAGATGTGTACGTATCGTAGCAGTAGAGTTCTAATGCTTCTTAAAACGTGATGTCGCATTTCATTTCTATGTTTCGTGATAAGATGTAATATTCATTTTGGAGTGTTATGTATACCTCGTATTCACTTGAAAAGAATGTAAGTGTGACACTTCCATGCTAGGAAATAGCGTTTGCAGATGTCTACGTATCGCAGCAATAGTGTTGTAATGCTTCTTAAAACGAGATGTCGCATTTCCTTTCTATGTTTCGTGATAAGGTATAATATTCATTGAAAGTGTTATGTATTCCTCGTATTCACTTCAAAAGAATGTAAATGCGACACTTCCTTGCTAGGAAATATTGTTTGCAGATGTGTACGTATCGTAGCAATAGAGTTCTAATGCTTCTTAAAACGTGATGTCGCATTTCATTTCTCTGTTTCGTGATAAGATATAATATTCATTTTGGAGTGTTATGTATACCTCGTATTCACTTCAAAAGAATGTAAATGTGACAGTTCCATGCTAGGAAATAGCGTTTGCAGATGTCTACGTATCGCAGCAATAGTGTTGTAATGCTTCTTAAAACGAGATGTCGCATTTCCTTTCTATATTTGGTGATAAGGTATAATATTCTTTGTAGAGAGTTATGTATTCCTCGTATTCACTTCAAAAGAATGTAAATGCGACACTTCCTTGCTAGGAAATATTGTTTGCAGATGTGTACGTATCGTAGCAATAGAGTTCTAATGCTTCTTAAAACGAGATGTCGCATTTCATTTCTATGTTTCGTGATAAGGTATAATATTCATTGTAGAATGTTATGTATATCTTGTATTCACTTCAAAAGAATGTAAATGCGACACTTCCATGCTAGGAAATAGCGTTTGCGGATGTCTACGTATAATAGCAATAGAGTTCTAATGCATCTTAAAACGAGATATCGCATCTCACTTCTATGTTTCATGATAAGATATAATATTCATTGTAGAGTGTTATGTATTCCTCGTATTCACTTCAAAAGAATGTAAATGCGACACTTCCTTGCTAGGAAATATTGTTTGCAGATGTGTACGTATCGTAGCAATAGAGTTGTAATGCTTCCTAATACGCGATATCGCATCTCACTTCTAGTTTCATGATAAGATATAATATTCATTGTGAAGGGTCATGTATACCTCGTATTCACTTCAAAAAAATGTAAATGCGACACATACATGCTAGGAAATAGCGTTTGCAGATGTCTACGTATCGTAGCAATAGAGTTCTAATGCTTCTTAAAACGAGATGTCGCATTTCATTTCTATGTTTAGTGATAAGATATAATATTCATTTTGGAGTGTTATGTATACCTCGTATTCTTTTCAAAAGAATGTAAATGCGACACTTCCTTGCTAGGAAATATTGTTTGCAGATGTCTACGTATCGTAGCAATAGAGTTCTAATGCTTCTTAAATCGTGATGCCGCATTTCATTTGTATGTTTCGTGATAAGATATAATATTCATTTTGGAGTGTTATGTATACCTCGTATTCACTTCAAAAGAATGTAAATGTGACACTTCCATGCTAGGAAATAGCGTTTGCAGTTGTCTACGTATCGTAGCAATAGAGTTCTAATGCTTCTTAAAACGAGATGTCGCATTTCATTTCTATGTTTCGTGATAAGATATAATATTCATTTTGGAGTGTTATATATACCTCGTATTCACTTCAAAAGAATGTAAATGTGACACTTCCATGCTAGGAAATAGCGTTTGCAGATGTCTACGTATCATAGCCATAGTGTTCTAATGCTTCTTAAAACGCGATATCGCATCTCACTTCTGTGTTTCATGATAAGATATAATATTCATTGCGACGTGTCATGTATACCTCGTATTCACTTCAAAAGAATGTAAGTGCGACACCTACATGCTAGGAAATAGCGTTTGCAGATGTCTACGTAACGTAGCAATAGAGTTCTAATGCTTCCTAAAACGCGGTATCGCATCTCACATCTATGTTTCATGATAAGATATAATATTCATTGCGGAGTATCATGTTTACCTCGTATTCACTTCAAAAGTATGTAAATGCGACACTTCCTTGCTAGGAAATATTGTTTGCAGATGTGTACGTATCGTAGCAATAGAGTTCTAATGCTTCTTAAAACGTGATGTCGCATTTCATTTCTATGTTTCGTGATAAGATATAATATTCATTTTGGAGTGTTATGTATACCTCGTATTCACTTCAAAAGAATGTAAATGTGACACTTCCATGCTAGGAAATGGCGTTTGCAAATGTCTACGTATCGCAGCAATAGTGTTCTAATGCTTCTTAAAACGAGATGTCGCATTTCATTTCTATGTTTAGTGATAAGATATAATATTCATTTTGGAGTGTTATGTATACCTCGTTTTCACTTTAAAAGAATGTAAATGCGACACTTCCTTGCTAGGAAATATTGTTTGCAGATGTGTACGTATCGTAGCAATAGAGTTCTAATGCTTCTTAAAACGTGATGTCGCATTTCATTTCTATGTTTCGTCATAAGATATAATATCCATTTTGGAGTGTTATGTATTCCTCGTATTCACTTCAAAAGAATGTAAATGCGACACTTCCATGCTAGGGAATAGCGTTTGCAGATGTCTTCGTATCGTAGCAATAGAGTTCTAATGCTACTTAAAACAAGATGTCGCATTTCATTTCTATGTTTCGTGATAAGGTATAATATTCATTGTAGAGTGTTATGTATACCTCGTATTCACTTCAAAAGAATGTAAATGCGACACTTCCATGCCAGGAAATAGCGTTTGCAGATGTCTACGTATCGTAGCAATAGAGTTCTAATGCTTCATAAAACGAGATGTCGCATTTCATTTCTATGTTTAGTGATAAGATATAATATTCATTTTGGAGTGTTATGTATACCTCGTATTCACTTCAAAAGAATGTAAATGCGACACTTCCTTGCTAGGAAATATTGTTTGCAGATGTGTACGTATCGTAGCAATAGAGTTCTAATGCTTCTTAAAACGTGATGTCGCATATCATTACTATGTTTCGTGATAAGATATAATATTCATTTGGGAGTGTTATGTATACCTCGTATTCACTTCAAAAGAATGTAAATGTGACACTTCCATGCTAGGAAACAGCGTTTGCAGATGTCTACGTACCGCAGCAATAGTGTTGTAATGCTTCTTAAAACGAGATGTCGCATTTCCTTTCTATGTTTCGTGATAAGGTATAATATTCATTGTAGAGTGTTATGTATACCTCGTATTCACTTCAAAAGAATGTAAATGCGACACTTCCTTGCTAGGAAATATTGTTTGCAGATGTGTACGTATCGTAGCAATAGAGTTCTAATGCTTCTTAAAACGTGATGTCGCATTTCATTTCTATGTTTCGTGATAAGATATAATATTCATTTTGGAGTGTTATGTATACCTCGTATTCACTTCAAAAGAATGTAAATGTGACACTTCCATGCTAGGATATAGCGTTTGCAAATGTGTACGTATCGCAGCAATAGTGTTCTGATGCTTCTTAAAACGAGATGTCGCATTTCCTTTCTATGTTTCGTGATAAGGTATAATATTCATTGTAGAGTGTTATGTATACCTCGTATTCACTTCAAAAGAATGTAAATGCGACACTTACATGCTAGGAAATAGCGTTTGCAGATGTCTACGTATCGTAGCAATAGAGTTCTAATGCTTCTTAAAACGCGATATCGCATCTCACTTCTATGTTTCATGATAAGATATAGTATTCATTGCGAAGTGTCATGTATACCTCGTATTCACTTCAAAGGAATGTAAATGCGACACTTCCATGCTAGGATATAGCGTTTGCAGATGTCTACGTACCGTAGCAATAGAGTTCTAATGCTTCCTAAAACGCGATATCGCATCTCGCATCTATGTTTCATGATAAGATATAATATTCATTGCGGAGTATCATGTATACCTCGTATTCACTTCAAAAGAATGTAAATGCGACACTTCCTTGCTAGGAAATATTGTTTGCAGATGTCTACGTATCGTAGCAATAGAGTTCTCATGCTTCTTAAAAAGTGATGTCGCATTTCATTTCTATGTATCGTGATAAGATATAATATTCATTTTGGAGTGTTATGTATACCTCGTATTCACTTCAAAACAATGTAAATGTGACACTTCCATGCTAGGAAATAGCGTTTGCAGATGTCTACGGATCGTAGCAATAAGGTTCTAATGCTTCCTAAAACGCGATATCGCATCTCACATCTATGTTTCATGATAAGATATAATATTCATTGCGAAGGGTCATGTATACCTCGAATTCACTTCAAAAGAATGTAAATGCGACACATACATGCTAGGAAATAGCGTTTGCAGATGTCAACGTATCGTAGCAATAGAGTTCTAATGCTTCTTAAATCGAGATGTCGCATTCCATTTCTATGTTTCGTGATATGATATAATATTCATTTTGGAGTGTTATGTATCCCTCGTACACACTTCAAAAGAATGTAAATGTGACACATCCATGCTAGGAAATAGCGTTTGCAGATGTCTACGTATCGTAGCAATAGATTTCTAATGCTTCTTAAAACGGGATGTCGCATTTCATTTCTATGTTTAGTGATAAGATATAATATTCATTTTGGCGTGTTATGTATACCTCGTTTTCACTTCAAAAGAATGTAAATGCGACACTTCAATGCTAGGAAATAGCGTTTGCAGATGTCTACGTATCGTAGCCATAGAGTTCTAATGCTTCTTAAATCGAGATGTCGCATTCCATTTCTATGTTTCGTGATATGATATAATATTCATTTTGGAGTGTTATGTATCCCTCGTACACACTTCAAAAGAATGTAAATGTGACACATCCATGCTAGGAAATAGCGTTTGCAGATGTCTACGTATCGTAGCAATAGATTTCTAATGCTTCTTAAAACGAGATGTCGCATTTCATTTCTATGTTTAGTGATAAGATATAATATTCATTTTGGCGTGTTATGTATACCTCGTTTTCACTTCAAAAGAATGTAAATGCGACACTTCAATGCTAGGAAATAGCGTTTGCAGATGTCTACGTATCGTAGCCATAGAGTTCTAATGCTTCTTAAAACGAGATGTCGCATTTCATTCCTATGTTTCGTGATAAGATATAATATTCATTTTGGAGTGTTATGTATACCTCGTATTCACTTCAAAGGAATGTAAATGCGACACTTCCTTGCTAGGAAATATTGTTTGCAGATGTTTACGTATCGTAGCAGTAGACTTCTAATGCTTCTTAAAACGCAATATCGCATCTCACATCTATGTTTCATGATAAGGTATAATATTCATTTTGGAGTGTTATGCATACCTCGTATTCACTTCAAAAGAATGTAAATGCTACACTTCCATGCTTTGAAATAGCGTTTGCAGATGTCTACGTATCGTAGCAATAGAGTTCTAATGCTTCTTAAAACGCGATATCGCATCTCACTTCTATGTTTCATGATAAGATATAGTATTCATTGCGAAGTGTCATGTATACCTCGTATTCACTTCAAAAGAATGTAAATGCGACACTTACATGCTAGGATATAGCGTTTGCAGATGTCTACGTACCGTAGCAATAGAGTTCTAATGCTTCCTAATACGCGGTATCGCATCTCACATCTATGTTTCATGATAAGATATAATATTCATTGGGGAGTATCATGTATACCTCGTATTCACTTCAAAAGAATGTAAATGCGACACTTCCTTGCAAGGAAATATTGTTTGCAGATGTCTACGTATCGTAGCAATAGAGTTCTAATGCTTCTTAGAACGCGATATCGCATCTCACTTCTATGTTTCATGATAAGATATAATATTCATTGTGAAGTGTCATGTATACCTCGTATTCACTACAAAAGAATGTAAATGTGGCACTTCAATGATAAAAAATAGCCTTTGCAGGTGTCTCCGCGTCGAGGTAATGGGTTCCTAATTCTTCTTAAAACGCGATATCGCACCTTACTTCTATGTTTCATGATAACATATAATGTTCATTGCGAAGTGTCATGTATACCTCGTATTCACCTCAAAAGAATGTAAATGCGACACTTCCTTGCTAGGAAATAGCGTTTGCAGATGTCTTCGTATCGTAGCAATAGAGTTCTAATGCTTCTTAAAACGAGATGTCGCATTTCATTTCTATGTTTCGTGATAAGATATAATATTCATTTTGGAGTGTTATGTATACCTCGTATTCACTTCAAAGGAATGTAAATGCGACACTTCCTTGCTAGGAAATATTGTTTGCAGATGTTTACGTATCGTAGCAATAGACTTCTAATGCTTCTTAAAACGCAATATCGCATCTCACATCTATGTTTCATGATAAGGTATAATATTCATTTTGGAGTGTTATGCATACCTCGTATTCACTTCAAAAGAATGTAAATGCTACACTTCCATGCTTTGAAATAGCGTTTGCAGATGTCTACGTATCGTAGCAATAGAGTTCTAATGCTTCTTAAAACGCGATATCGCATCTCACTTCTATGTTTCATGATAAGATATAGTATTCATTGCGAAGTGTCATGTATACCTCGTATTCACTTCAAAAGAATGTAAATGCGACACTTCCATGCTAGGATATAGCGTTTGCAGATGTCTACGTACCGTAGCAATAGAGTTCTAATGCTTCCTAATACGCGGTATCGCATCCCACATTTATGTTTCATGATAAGATATAATATTCATTGCGGAGTATCATGTATACCTCGTATTCACTTCAAAAGAATGTAAATGCGACACTTCCATGCTAGGAAATAGCGTTTGCAGATGTCTACGTATATTAGGTTCTAATGTTTCTCAAAACGCGATATCGCATCTCATTTCTACGTTTCATGATAAGATATAATATTCATTGCGAAGTGTCATGTATACCTCGTCTACACTTCAAAAGAATGTAAATGTCACACATCCTTCCTAGGAAGTAGCGTTTCCAGATGTCTACGTATCGATGCAATGTATTTCTATTTCTTCTTAAAACGCGATATCGGATCTTATTTCTATGTTTCATGATAAGATATAATATTCATTGCGAAGTGTAATGTATACCTCGTCTACACTTCAAAAGATTGTAAATGCCACACATCCATGCTAGAAAATGCGTTTCCAGATATCTACGTATTGAAGCACTAGCATCTCATTTCTGTGTTTCATGATAAGTTATAATATTCATTGCGAAGTGTTATGTATACCTCGTCTACACTTCATAAGAATGCAAATGCCACACTTCTTGGCTAGGAAATTGCGTTTCTAGATGTCAACGCATCGAGGCAATAGATTTCTAACTCTTTATAAAACGCGATATCGCATATCAGTTCTAAGTCACATGATAAGATGCAATTTCAATGCAACACGTTATGTATATCTCCTCTACACATCAAATGAATGTAAATGCATCAATTCCTTGCTACGGAATTTCGTTTCTATATCTGAAGGTTTAGAAGCAATAGAGTTCTAATGCTTCGTAAAACGCGGCTGCGCATCTTACTTCTATATTTCATGATAAGATGTAATATTCATAGCATCGCGTTATGTTTATCTGCTTCTGCACATGAATTGAGTGTGAACCCTACACTTTCTTGCCCGGGGATAGCGTTTCTAGATGTCCAAGTGCCGAAGCATTTAATTTATCATGCTTCATGCACCTCAATATCGCATTTCATATAAACAGTTCAAAGTAAGTTAGAAGGTTGTAAAGCTCTATGCATCGCATTATTCTTATCTGCTTTTGTGCTTTATAATGCTCTGGGATGTAAGAAGGTCCTCAACCATCCTTAACCCCCTAAAGAGAAGTCAAAAGTCCAGCGGCCCTGCAGGTGGGCCATGGGAGCGCGGCGCGCGAGGCGCTACGCAATTTAAATGATCAAGAGGGTTCCCTCAGGGACACCCAAGGGGGCGAGAAGAGGAAATCGCCGAAGTCCACTGTTCGATGGACCCGAACAATACCGAAGCCTACAGCCCACTCCACCAAGGAGCCCCGAGGAGGATCCAGGAGACCCGAGGACCACCAGCGAATTCAAGGAACCTGAAGAAGAGAACGTGAGAGCTTATTCGCTAAAGCGTCCCATTTCTTGAGTCGCATATTGTATATTGTAGCTTATATCGTGAAGCGAGTTATGATACCCGGTAATTCGCGGCGTGTTGCATAGTTTCCCGTAGCCCTTGTTAGTTAAATCCACGTCGAGACCATAAATAAACATGCCGTGACTTCAGTATCTCGCGACCTGAGTGTGAGTACTTGGCTAGGCGTAGTCGAGAGGAGGAGCATTTCGAACTTTCAAGGGTTGTTCCTCCCCAGGGTTCCCGGGGTCGTGTAGTCTATCCCTTTGCTACTTTCTGAGCATCTGGTGCCCAAGAAAAGTTGTACCTGAGCGGATACCTTGGAACGATAGATCGCTTTAGATTAAAGTACGTTTTACACCTTAAAGCATTTAGATAATTAACCCCTTCGAACTTCGCTGACTTACTATATATAGGTTTCCGTCACAACTAATAGGAACCATCACTTTACATAGATATATAGAACACACATAGTTTTAAACGTAGAACTGAGAATTTGAGAACTTACTTTGAAACGTTAGTAGTGAGGAATTCCATCGGATTTCACAGAAATTCAGAACTTACTTGCTATGAAACATAGGCAGATAAGGGCCATCGCGTTGCTTAGAACTTTAGAACTTGCTTACATTAACAAAGATTTCTATTGACTTCGTCCGTTCTTTTAGAACAGTTTTTGATAAACCACATACTTTTCACGCTTCTGATATCTTTGAAAGTTCGTGAGATGTAATCGTTTAAGTTTTAAAATGATTACTTAGTGTGGATTATTATTTTGTAACTCGCTCATAAACGAGTCTGCATAGGATTTAATCCATAAGTTTTTAAGCCTGGAATTTATGCAGTTATTTGTTATTCACTTATTGCTCAAACGACAAAGATTCTGACCACTTCAAAATGGTTGACTTTCATCAATTTTCTTGAAAATTGAAATATTGCCCAACTGCTTGCATTAAAGACTGTAATTAAAGCTTTCAAAACATTTTACCTCTTATAGATGAATTCTGGAATTGAAATTGAATGTTTGACTTTTCTAACTCCTGTTTAGACATTTTTCTATTGGAATGTTCAAGTATTTTTCATATTCGTAATTATTAAAAATGTTTTACTTGATTCTTTAATTTAATATTTAGAATTTTCTGAGAAATATTTTTTATCGTAATGAACTATATAATTGCAATAATAATTCTTTATGAAATAATAATACCAGAAAGGTATGTATCCATTCTTGTAGTTTTTTAAAGAGTATTTAACCTTACTATCTAAAATGAAACATTGAGATCTGTTTGCAATCTAATGGAATTTAATAACCTTTTGATTCAAATTCACAATGATAATCTTCCATAGTTCAACAATTTTGTGAGCTGTCCTCAGGAATCCGCAGCTCAGTACTTATAAAATGAACGACACAAAGAACAGCCTAACCAAACGTATTCGAACCGATTTTTCAGTACTAATCTTATCATGTTTAACTTATGCTGCAAACTATTGAAATGCCCTTCGAAAAGTGTTTATTCACAGTGAAGTAAACGGTAAGTATTACGCCTTCCACCACTGTTTACGATACGTATGTTTCATTTACTATCAAAACCGTGAGTATTATCGCCTTTCTTTACTTTTTGTAACCTTCAATGCCTTCATGTTACAGATCGTTAAACTTGCTTTAAAATGCTCTATCGTATTACGGAAGAATGGACATACCAATCCATTTTAAAAAAATGAAGGTAACCTTCATATGTCCAACATAACTCCACTTACAAAAAAACTATTTTCATCAACGGATGGCCCCTTTGTACTATGCAATTTTATATTAGCAAAAACTTCTATGAAACTTATAGTTTCGTGGATATCTGAGGTGCTAATTATTACTGCCCCACCCTGTATATTGTTATGGATGTGTCCAACAAGGTAACGATGAACAGAGTTAAATTTAATATTATGATGTTTATTATTTTACTTATAGTATATTTGTTTTTCTGGAATTTTGCCAAAAAACAATGTTCACGATGTCGACAGATGAATATACTTGCCTTAGAATCACAAGAGCCAACAATTTCGAAAGTAGAATATTACTTTACTTCGCTAACCGAATCATTGCAAACGTTAAGTAAAGTGCGTGCCTTTCAAAACAGTCAGATGCAACTTACGATACAACGTTTCCAAGAAATGGTACGTGCCACTGTTTTTTAATTTCCGTTTATTTAATCAAAGGAAATTTAATTGAAATATCCGCAAAATTTGAGGACAAAAAGTTATTGTAATTTTACGCAACATATATGATGGTGATAAAGGATAAGTATACGGAACTGAAAATGGAAAGTAGCGAGCAGAAAAAGAAACTGATGGAGCTACAAAGTAGATTGATACATCCGTCAAATGATGATTCTAGGTTAATAAAATCTGTTAACCGAAGAACTATTGCAAAAATCAAGTATAATCAATATTACTTCTGCTCAAAGGCTATAATAGAATTGGACCGAAATGGGTACGTTCTATTCTATGCAAAGGCAAATATTTCAAAGAGAAAAGATGTGTTACTTACAAATTACTTATGTTCCTAGAGATCTCACTAATTCAGGCTTTTTGTCTTGCAGAACTAATCATTCATTTAACATGTAAAGGGGTCCAAGAATAGTAAAAGATTTTTATATTTCATAGCCTCACTTGATACGTCGATTGGATCACGTAAAATATCGGACATTAATTGCATCTACATCTTCAGACCTTAAATATATAATTGCAACAACATATTTAATAGCGTTTTAATAACATTTTTTTAATTGTTTATATCTATGTCTAATAAATATATATTAATCGAATAAGTTGCTTTACCAAAGAATAAAAGTATCTGAGGCTTACAAATCGGAGCATTACATAACAAACGTGCATCACATATATAATATTACATGTAACAAAAGATGAAGACCAAAAAGATCGTACATAAGTTGAATCCACAATGCGGTCATAGAGATACAGAAACGGCAAAAATTCCAAATAATAATTTAAAAAATTCAAAAAGGGGGGAGTGAAAATCCATCTCCTTGACGATGATAAGGAACAAGTCTGCCTCATGCACTACAATATCCCAAACAGCCAGCGATTGGCACGCCAATGACAACGGAAGGAACGAATTCCGTGACAGAACTGTGCTAACAAAGTGCTCCTACTCAGCTTTCGAAATGGCATACTGTTAGTACTGGGGCGGCATTCGTATCACGGCACTATTAAAGCACCGAGATATAGCACACGGGCTACACGGCCGTGACAATGACACTATCAGCTCACCATAGCTACACGCGTGGTTGTGGCGTAGGCTGACATTTACTAATGGGGAAGCTGTTTCCATAAAAATTATAAGCAAATATGAAAAATGACTAAACTGGGCAATTTATTTATTTTGATTCCAATATAGATACACCGGCACAAAACAAAGATATAAGAACTCGATTTTATTATTTTCTATAAACTAGCTCGATAGGGCGATTTTTTCCATAAAGTCGATAATTACTTTGTCATAAAAATATATACACTTATTTTATATATATTTTCTTCAATTTATTGTTACAAATTCATGCAATTGAGGGTTACATTAAATACGATGATAGCATGTTATTTCAAAAATTACACAAGGCGAAGTTAGGGACGCAACAGCATGAATTTTTATTTTATAAGTAATATTTTTTTTATAAATAATATTTTTAGTCTACGATGGATTGAAAGAAATATATACGACTCGCTCAATAACTATAAATATAGGAAAACGACCATCAAAATGTCTATCAATAGTCATATGCTGAACATCTACTGACATCTAACGGTTCTAATTTGTATGAAAGCACAGGTTCCCCATTGCCAAATGTGATCCTGCGTCATTGCTGAGGAGATTCATGAATGGAGCGATGATACGCGTGTCACCATGGTGCTGGTGCTGCGCGATTCGCTTGTCGAGAACGTGCTGGTAACACGTTCTGGCATTTCAGTTAACGAATCCGGTCACAGATGACTACGAATCAGTTGACACTCCTCGGAAGTGGCAATATAGTGCCGGCATGGTGTCGCTACCATCTTGCCGTTTGTTATCTGGGATGCTTTTTAGTGCATTATTCGGAATTGAATTTGAACACATAGCTACTTAATCGCGAATTTGTATGTACATAATTATACATGACTGCATGAAAAGGATATCATATACTTTTATAATCAATGCGATATAAGAATATAAAACGAAGAACTATCCACCCCCATCAGGAGTAAAATCAATGTTTGGTACGCAAAGTTCATTGCAAAATATAATCAAGCAGTTAATATATGAAATCACAGCACACAATAAATCACTGAATGTATAACGATATGAATAGTAAGAAAAACATATTTACCTGTTAGATGTTTATAAATTCAAATTTAAAAGTCCAAGTCACATTTAATATATTATTGTTTAACAAGGTGATTTAATGTTGTTTCAAATAGGCGTGCAGAACTAGCTCGTACTTCTGTCAATGTAATTTCATTCAAAATATACAAAGGACAAGAGGAAATATTCTTCAATATATAACATATATAAAACAACGGATGCAAGAGAGAACACTCGATCTCGGTGTAACGAGACCGGGGCGTCATCCTGCAATAATCGTATAACGCCTGTTCCGAGATGGTGTAGAAAGGGAATGTGGAGGGTGAAAAGCATAAAATAACAACAATGTAACTAAAGAGAAAGAGAAAGAAAATATGTGGAAGCATTGCATTTATTAAGAGGAAATCCTAGAAATATCAAACAACAGATTATATACCATACTGTAAGGGAAAGGTACAACGAAATGGACGATATCGTGAGAGAAACTAAAAAAATCGAGAAACTTAAAGAGAAAATAATAATTTAGATTGAGCGATTCAATATCACTGACCCCGGCAAGCTTAATGGAAAACGCATAACGATGAATCGGTTAGAGTATAAGATAGATGTTGGTCGCGGTTTGAGTGGCCCTGGGAATCCTTTGCCCGCATCAGGGCAGGCTGTAGGATGGTGGAGGGCCTGCCCTCCTGTTGCTTGGATCTATAGAATTCACATTCTTTTGTAGAGTAGAAGCAGATAATTATAATGCTTTTCATAGAAGATTACAGCTTACTTAATTCGAAACGTTGAAATGAGATGAGTCATGGCATTGTTACGATGCATTAGTACTCGATTGTCTCGACATGTAGACACTACGAAGGGCAATCCTGTTGCATGGAGCTGTAGAATTTACATTCTTATGAAGTTTTAAAGCAGATAAGCATAGAGCTATGCATAAGAGATTACAGCATTTTTACTTTGAAACGATGAAATGGGATGCGCCAGCGCATTGCATGGAGAATTCTAGCTCGATTGCTTTAACAGACAGACACTACGGAGCGCCATGCCGTTGCATGGAATTATATAGTTCACATTCTATTGAAGACCTCTAACAGTTAAGCATAATGTTATGGATATATGATTACAGATTCTTTGCTTTGAAACGTGTAAATGAGATGCGTCATGTCTTATTGGACACGTAGATTTCTGGAAACGATATTCTGTTGCAAGTAAGTATAGAATTCACATCCTTCTAAGGTCTAGATGCAGACAAATGTAACATATTGCATAGAACATTGCAATTTACCATGAATCATTGAAATGACTTGCGACATCGTGTTGAATGAAGCAATAGAACTCTATTGCTTCGAAAAGTAGACATCTAAGAACGCAATTCCCTTGCAAGGAAGTGTAGAAATCACAGTCTTTTGACGTGTATATGCAGACAAGCATAACGAGATGTGTAGAGCATTTTTATCTACTTACATACTTCGAACTGTTGATATCAAATGCGATATCGCGTTTTATATAGCATTAGAAATCTATTGCTTCAATACGAGCACATTTAGAAACGCTACCTCCTGGCAAGATAATGTAGGATTTTTATACTGTTGACATGTAGAAGCAGATAAACGTATCGCGTTTCATTGAATATTACATCTCAACATGCGGCATTGAAATGAGATGCGACATCGATCTGAATAAAGTAATAGAACTTTATTGCTTCGACAAGTAGATATCTAAAAACGCTATCCCCCTGCAAGGGAGTGTAGGGTTCACATTCAATTGATTTGCAGAAGCAGATAAACATAACGCGATACAATGAATATTACATCATATCATGCGGCATTGAAATGAATTGCGACATCGCATTGAATGAAGTAAGAGAACTCTATTGCTTCTACGCGTAGATACCTAGAAACGCTATCTCGTTGGAAGAAAGTGTGGGATTTATATTCTTTTTGTATGCGGATACACAAAGCGCTTTGCATTGAATACTATATCTTAACGCGGAACAATGAAACGAGATGCGACATCGCGCGGAATCAGGAAACAGAACCCTGTTGTTTTTACACTTTGACATCTAGAAACGCTATTCTCTTCCGAGGAAGTGTAGCATCACATTGTTTTTCAGTGTAGAAGCAGATAAACATAGTCTGATTTATAGATCATTAAAATCTACATACATACTTCGAACTCTTGATGTGAAATGCTATATCGCGTTCCATGAAACATTAGAACTCCTTTGCCTCGATTCGTAGACATCTAGAAACACTGTTCCGTAGCAAGGAAGTGACGCATCCACTTTCATTTGAAGTGTAGACGAGATATACATAACGCGTTGCATTGAGATTACATCTGATCATGTGACATAGAAATGAGATGCGATATCGCGTTCTTTGAAGAATTAGAACATTATGGTTTCGATGCGTACACAACTAGAAACGCTGTTCGGTAGCAAGCAAGTGCGGTATTTACACTATTTTCAAGTGCAGACGAGATATACGTAACGCATGCGTTGACGTTGCATCTTAATATGAGACATAGATATTAGATGCGATATAGCACTTTATGTAGCATTAGAACTCTAATGCTTCGATATCTGGTCATCCAGAAGCGCTATTTCGTAGCAGGGAAGTGTGAGATTTACATTCCTTTGAAGTGTTGTCGAGATATACGGAACGCGTTACATACAAATACATCTTGTCATTCTTCACAGAAATCATCTGCCAAATCGCGTTTAACGAAGAATTACAACTCTATTGCCCCGACACGTAGACATCTGCAAGCTATATTCCGTAGCAAGGAAGTGTGGGATTTACATTCATTTGAAGTGTAGACAAGATAAACGTAACGTGTTGCCTTGAATATTACATCTCATCATGAAACATAGAAATGAGATGCGACATCGCGTTTTAAGAAGCATTAGAAATTTATTGCCTCGATACGTAGACATCTGCAAACGCTATGTCCTAGCATGGAAGTGTCGCATTTACATACTTTTAAAGTGAATACGAGGTATACATGACACTTCGCAGTGAATATTATATCTTATCATGAAACATAGAAGTGAGATGCGATATCGCGTTTTAAGAATCATTAGATCTCTATTGCTACGATCCGTAGACATCTGCAAACGCTATTTCCTAGCATGGAAGTGTGGTATTTCCATTCTTGTGAAGTGAATACGAGATATACATAACACTCTGCAATGAATATTATTCCTTATCACGAAACATAGAAATGAAATGCGACATCTCGATTTAAGAAGCACTAGAACACTATTGCTGCGATACGTAGACATCTGCAAACGCTATTTCCTAGCATGGAAGTGTCACATTTAAATTCTTTTGAAGTGAATACGAGGTATACATAACACTCCAAAATGAAAATTACACCTTATCACGAAACATAGAAATGAAATGCGACATCTCGATTTAAGAAGCATTAGAACTCTATTGCTGCGATACGTAGACATCTGCAAACGCTATTTCCTAGCATGGAAGTGTCGCATTTACATTCTTTTGAAGTGAATACGAGGTATACATGATACTCCGCAATGAATATTATATCTTATCACGAATCATAGAAAAGAAATGCGACATCTCGTTTTAAGAAGCATTAGAACTCTATTGCTACGATACGTAGATATCTGCAAACGCTATTTCCTAGCATGGAAATGTCGCATTTACATTCTTTTGAAGTGAATACGAGGTATACATGATACTCCGCAATGAATATTATATCTTATCATGAAATATAGATGTGAGATGCGATACCGCGTTTTAGGAAGCATTAGAACTCTATTGCTACGGTACGTAGACATCTGCAAACGCTATATCCTAGCATGGAAGTGTCGCATTTACATTCTTGTGAAGTGAATACGAGATATACATAACATTCTGCAATGAATATTATTCCTTATCACTAAACATAGGAATGAGGTGCTATATCGCGTTTTGAGAAGCACTAGAACTCTATTGCTAATATACGTAGACATCTGTAAACGCTATTTCCTAGCATGGAAGTGTCGCATTTACATTCTCTTGAAGTGAATACGAGGTATACATAACACTCCAAAATGAATATTATATCTTATCACGAAACATAGAAATGAAATGCGACATCTCGTTTTAAGAAGCATTAGAACACTACTGCTGCGATACGTAGACATCTGCAAACGCTATTTCCTAGCATGGAAGTGTCACATTTAAATTCTTTTGAAGAGAATACGAGGTATACATAACACTCCAAAATGAATATTACACCTTATCACGAAACATAGAAATGAAATGCGACATCTCGTTTTAAGAAGCATTAGAACTCTATTGCTACGATACGTAGACATCTGCAAACGCTATTTCCTAGTATGGAAGTGTCGCATTTACATTCTTTTGATGTGAATACGAGATATACATGACACTTCGCAAAGAATATTATATCTTATCTTGAAACGTAGGAATGAGGTGCTATATCGCGTTTTGAGAAGCATTAGAACTCTATTGCTAATATATGTAGACATCTGCAAACGCTATTTCCTGGCATGGAAGTGTCGCATTTACATTCTGTTGAAGTGAATACGAGGTATACATAGCACTCCAAAATGAATATTATATCTTATCACGAAACATAGAAATGAAATGCGACATCTCGTTTTAAGATGCATTAGAACTCTATTGCTACGATACGTAAACATCTGCAACCGCTATTTCCTAGCATGTATGTGTCGCATTTACATTCTTTTGAAGTGAATACGAGGTATACATGACACTTCGCGATGAATATTATATCTTATCATGAAACATAGAAGTGTGATGCGATATCGCGTTTTAAGAAGCATTAGAACTCTATTCCTACGATACGCACACATCCGCAAACAATATTTCCTAGCAAGGAAGTGTCGCATTTACATTCTTATGAAGTGAATACGAAGTATACATAACACTCCAAAATGAATATTACATCTTATCACGAAACATAGAAATGAAATGCGACATCTCGTCTTAAGAAGCATTAGAACTCTATTGCTACGATACGTAGACATCTGCAAACGCTATTTCCTAGCATGGAAGTGTCACATTTACATTGTTTTGAAGTGAATACGAGGTACACATAACACTCCAAAATGAATATTATATCTTATCACGAAACAGAAATGAAATGCGACATCTCGTTTTAAGAAGCATTAGAACTCTATTGCTACGATACGTAGACATCTGCAAACGCTATTTCCTAGCCTGGAAGTGTCGCATTTACATTCTTTTGATGTGAATACGAGGTTTACACGATACTCCGCAATGAATATTATATCTTATCATGAAACATAGATACGGGATGCTATACCGCGTTTTTGGAAGCATTAGAACTCTATTGCTACGGTACGTAGACATCTGCAAACGCTATTTCCTAGCATGTAGGTGTCGCACTTACATTCTTTTGAAGTGAATACGAGGTATTCATGACACTTCGCAATGAATATTATACCTTATCATGAAACATAGATGTCAGATGCGATATCGCGTTTTAAGACGCATTAGAAGTATACTGCTACGATACGTAAACATCTGCAAACAATATTTCCTAGCAAGGGAGTGTCGCATTTACATTCTTTTGAAGTGAATACGAGGTATACATAACACTCTACAATGAATATTATACCTTATCACGAAACATAGAAAAGAAATGCGACATCTCGTTTTAAGAAGCATTAGAACACTATTGCTGCGATACGTAGACATCTGCAAACGCTATTTCCTAGCATGTATGTGTCGCATTTACATTCTTTTGAAGTGAATACGAGGTATACATAACACTCCAAAATGAATATTATATCTTATCACTAAACATAGAAATGAAATGCCACATCTGGTTTTAAGAAGTATTAGAACTCCATTGCTACGATACGTAGACATCTGCAAACGCTATTTCCTAGCATGGAACTGTTGCATTTACATTCTTTTGAAGTGATTACGAGATATACATGACACTTCGCAAAGAATATTATATCTTATCATGAAACATAGGAATGAGGTGCTATATCGCGTTTTGAGAAGCACTAGAACTCTATTGCTAATATAGGTAGAAATCTGCAAACGCTATTTCCAAGCATGGAGGTGTCGCATTTACATTCTCTTGAAGTGAATACGAGGTATACATAACACCCCAAAATGAATAGTATATCTTATCACGAAACATAGAAATGAAATGCGACATCTCGTTTTAAGAAGCATGAGAACTCTATTGCTACGATACGTAAACATCTGCAACCGCTATTTCCTAGAATGTATGTGTCGCATTTACATTCTTTTGAAGTAAATACGAGGTATACATGACACTTCGCGATGAATATTATATCTTATCATGAAACATAGAAGTGTGATGCGATATCGCGTTTTAGGAAGCATTAGAACTCTGTTGCTACGATACGTAGACATCTGCAAACGCTATTTCCTAGCATGTATGTGTCGCATTTACATTCTTTTGAAGTGAATACGAGGTATACATAACACCCCAAAATGAATATTACATCTTATCACGAAACATAGAAATGAAATGCGACATCTCGTCTTAAGAAGCATTATAACTCTATTGCTACGATACGTAGACATCTGCAAACGCTATTTCCTAGCATGTAGGTGTCGCACTTACATTCTTTTGAAGTGAATACGAGGTATTCATGACACTTCGCAATGAATATTATACCTTATCATGAAACATAGATGTCAGATGCGATATCGCGTTTTAAGACGCATTAGAAGTCTACTGCTACGATACGTAAACATCTGCAAACAATATTTCCTAGCAAGGGAGTGTCGCATTTACATTCCTTTGAAGTGAATACGAGGTATACATAACACTCCAAAATGAATATTATATCTTATCACGAAACATAGAAAAGAAATGCGACATCTCGTTTTAAGAAGCATTAGAACTCTATTGCTACGATACGTAGACATCTGCAAACGCTATTTCCTAGCATGGAAGTGTTGCATTTACATTCTTTTGAAGTGATTACGAGATATACATGACACTTCGCAAAGAATATTATATCTTATCATGAAACATAGGAATGAGGTACTATATCGCGTTTTGAGAAGCATTAGAACTCTATTGCTACGATACGTAGACATCTGCAAACGCTATTTCCTAGCATGGAAGTGTCGCATTTACATTCTCTTGAAGTGAATACGAGGTATACATAACACTCCAAAATGAATATTATATCTTATCACGACACATAGAAATGAAATGCGACATTTCGTTTTAAGATGCAAGAACTCTATTGCTACGATACGTAGACATCTGCAAACGCTATTTCCTAGCATGGAACTGTCGCATTTACATTCTTTTGAAGTGAATACGAGATATACATGACACTTCGCAAAGAATATTATATCTTATCATGAAACATAGGAATGAGGTGCTATATCGCGTTTTGAGAAGCACTAGAACTCTATTGCTAATATAGGTAGAAATCTGCAAACGCTATTTCCTAGCATGGAGGTGCCGCATTTACATTCTCTTGAAGTGAATACGAGGTATACATAACACTCCAAAATGAATATTATATCTTATCACGAAACATAGAAATGAAATGCGACATCTCGTTTTAAGAAGCATTAGAACTCTATTGCTACGATAAGTAGACATCTGCAAACGCTATTTCCTAGCATGGAAGTGTCACATTTACATTCTTTTGACATGAATACGAGGTATACATAACACTCCAAAATGAATATTATATCTTATCACGAAACATAGAAATGAAATGCGACATCTCGTTTTAAGAAGCATTGGAACTTTATTGCTACGACACGTAGACATCTGCAAACGCTATTTCCTAGCATGGAAGTGTCGCATTTACATTTCTTTGAAGTGAATACGAGGTATACATTACACTTCGCAATGAATATTATATCTTATCATGAAACATAGAAGTGTGATGAGATATCGCGTTTTAAGAAGCATTAGAATTCTATTGCCACAATCCGTAGACATCTGCAAACGCTATTTCCTAGCATGGAAGTTTCACATTTACATTCTTTTGAAGTGAATACGAGGTATTCATAACACTCCAAAATGAATATTATATCTTATCACGAAACATAGAAATGAAATGAGACATCTCGTTTTAAAAAGCATTGGAACTCTATTGCTACGATACGTAGACATCTGCAAACGCTATTTCCTAGCATGGAAGTGTCACATTTACATTGTTTTGAAGTGAATACGAGGTATACATAACACTCCAAAATGAATATTATATCTTATCATGAAACATACAAATGAAATGCGGCATCACGTTTTAAGAAGCATTAGAACTCTATTGCTACGATACGTAGACATCCGCAAACGCTATTTCCTAGCATGGAACTGTCGCATTTACATTCTTTTGAAGTGAATACGAGATATACATGACACTTCGCAAAGAATATTATATCTTATCATGAAACATAGGAATGAGGTGCTATATCGCGTTTTGAGAAGCACTAGAACTCTATTGCTAATATAGGTAGAAATCTGCAAACGCTATTTCCTAGCATGGAGGTGTCGCATTTACATTCTCTTTAAGTAAATACGAGGTATACATAACACTCCAAAATGAATATTATATCTTATCACGAAACATAGAAATGAAATGCGACATCTCGTTTTAAGAAGCATTAGAACTCTTTTGCTACGATACGTAAACATCTGCAACCGCTATTTCCTAGCATGGACGCGTCGCGTTTACATTCCTTTGAAGTGAATACGAGATATACATTACACTTCGCAATGAATATTATATCCTATCATGAAACATAGAAGTGAGATGCGATATCGCGTTTTAGGAAGCATTAGAACCCTGTTGCTACGATCCGTAGACATCTGCAAACGATATTTCCTAGCAAGGAAGTGTCGCATTTACATTCTTTTGAAGTGAATACGAGATATACATAACATTCTACAATGAATATTATACCTTATCACGAAACATAGAAATTAAATGCGACATCTCGTTTTAAGAAGCATTAGAACACTATTGCTGCGATAAGTAGACATCTGCAAACGCTATTTCCTAGCATGGAAGTGTCACATTTACATTCTTTTGAAGTGAATACGAGGTATACATAACACTCCAAAATGAATATTATATCTTATCACGAAACATACAAATGAAATGCGGCATCACGTTTTAAGAAGCATTAGAACTCTATTGCTACGATACGTAGACATCTGCAAACAATATTTCCTAGCAAGGAAGTGTCGCATTAACATTCTTTTGAAGTGAATACGAGGTATACATAACACTCCAAAATGAATATTATATCTTATCACGAAACATACAAATGAAATGCGGCATCACGTTTTAAGAAGCATTAGAACTCTATTGCTACGATACGTAGACATCTGCAAACGCTATTTCCTAGCATGTATGTGTCGCATTTACATTCTTTTGAAGTGAATACGAGGTATACATGACCCTTCGCAATGAATATTATATCTTATCATGAAACATAGAAGTGAGATGCGATATCGCGTATTAGGAAGCATTACAACTCCATTGCTACGATACGTAGACACCTGCAAACGCTTTTTCCTAGCATGTAAGTGTTGCATTTACATTCTTTTGAAGTGAATACGATGTATACATGACACTTCGCAATGAATATTATATCTTATCATGAAACATGGAAGTGAGATGCGATATCGCGTATTAGGAAGCATTACAACTCCGTTGCCACGATACGTAGACACCTGCAAACGCTATTTCCTAGCATGAAAGTGTCGCATTTACATTCTTTTGAAGTGAATACGATGTATACATGACACTTCGCAATGAATATTATATCTTATCATGAAACATAGAAGTGAGATGCGATATCGCGTTTTAAGAAGCATTAGAAATCTATTGCTATGATACGTAGACATCTGCAAACGCTATTTCCTAGCATGGAAGTCTCACATCTACATTCTTTTGAAGTGAATACGAGGTACACATAACACTCCAAAATGAATATTATATCTTATCACGAAACATGGAAATGAAATGCGACATCTCGTTATAAGAGGCATTAGAACACTATTGCTACGATACGTAGACAACTGCAAACGCTATTTCCTAGCATGGAAGTGACGCATTTACATTCTTTTGAAGTGAATACGAGGTATACATGATACTCCGCAATGAATATTATATCTTATCATGAAACATAGATGTGAGATGCGATACCGCGTTTTAGGAAGCATTAGAACTCTATTGCTACGATACGTAGACATCTGCAAACGCTATTTCCTAGCATGTATGTGTCGCATTTACATTCTTTTGAAGTGAATACGAGGTATACATGACCCTTCGCAAATGAATATTATATCTTATCATGAAACATAGAAGGGTGATGCGATATCGCGATTTATGGAGCATTGGAACTCTATTGCTTCGATACCCAGACATCTGCAAACGCTATTTCCTGCAAGGAAGTGTCGCCTTGACATTCATTTGAAGTGTACGCGAGGTATACATGACACTTCGCAATGAATATTATATCTTACCATGAAACATAGAAATGAGATGCGATATCGCGATTTAAGAAGAATTCGAACTCTATTGCTACGATACGTAGGCATCTGCAAGCGCTATTTCCGAGCAAGGAATACTCGCATTTACATTCTTTTGAAGTGAATACGAGGTATACATGACACTTCGCAATGAATATTATATCTTATCGTGAAACATAGAAGTGAGATGCGATATCGCGTTTTAAGAAGCATTAGAACTCTATTGCTATGATACGTAGACATCTGCAAACGCTATTTCCTAGCATGGAAGTGTCGCATTTACATTTCTTTGAAGTTAATACGAGGTATACATGACACTTCGCAATGAATATTATATCTTATCATGAAACATAGAAGTGTGATGCGATATCGCGTTTTAGGAAGCATTAGAACTCTGTTGCTACGATACGTAGACATCTGCAAACGCTATTTCCTAGCATGTATGTGTCGCATTTACATTCTTTTGAAGTGAACACGAGGTATACATGACCCTTCACAATGAATATTATATCTTATCATGAAACATAGAAGTGAGATGCGAAATCGCGTTTTAAGAAGCATTAGAACTCTATTGCTACGATACGTAGACATCTGCAAACGCTATATCCTAGCATGGAAGTGTCGCATTTACATACCTTTAAAGTGAATACGAGGTATACATGACACTTCGCAGTGAATATTATATCTTATCATGAAACATAGAAGTGAGATGCGATATCGCGTTTTGGGAAGCATTAGAACTCTATTGCTACGATACGTAGACAACTGCGAACGCTATTTCCTAGCATGGAAGTGTCGCATTTACATTCTTTTGAAGTGAGCACGAGGTATACATGACCCTTCGCAATGAATATTATATCTTATCATGAAACATAGATGTGAGATGCGAAATCGCGTTCTAAGAAGCATTAGAACTCTATTGCTACGATACGTAGACATCTGCAAACGCTATATCCTAGCATGGAAGTGTCGCACTTACATTCTTTTAAAGTGAATACGAGGTATACATGACACTTCGCAGTGAATATTATATCTTATCATGAAACATAGAAGTGAGATGCGATATCGTGTTTTGGGAAACAATAGAACTCTATTGCTACGATACGTAGAAAACTGCAAACGCTATTTCCTAGCATGGAAGTGTCGCATTTACATTCTTTTGAAGTGAATACGAGATATACATGACACTTCGCAAAGAATATTATATCTTATCATGAAACATAGGAATGAGGTGCTATATCGCGTTTTGAGAAGCACTAGAACTCTATTGCTAATATAAGTAGACATCTGCAAACGCTATTTCCTAGCATGGAAGTGTCGCATTTACATTCTCTTGAAATGAATACGAGGTATACATAACACTCCAAAATGAACATTATATCTTATCACGAAACATAGAAATGAAATGCGACATCTCGTTTTAAGAAGCATTAGAACTCTATTGCTACAATACGTAAACATCTGCAACCGCTATTTCCTAGCATGGAAGCGTCGCGTTTACATTCCTATGAAGTGAATACGAGATATACATGACACTTCGCAATGAATATTATATCCTATCATGAAACATAGAAGTGAGATGCGATATCGCGTTTTAGGAAGCATTAGATCTCTATTGCTACGATCCGTAGACATCCGCAAACGCTATTTCCTAGCATGGAAGTGTCGCATTTACATTCTTGTGAAGTGAATACGAGATATACATAACATTCTGCAATGAATATTATACCTTATTACGAAACATAGAAATGAAATGCGACATCTCGTTTTAAGAAGCATTAGAACACTATTGCTGCGATACGTCGACATCTGCAAACGCTATTTCCTAGCATGGAAGTGTCACATTTAAATTCCTTTGAAGTGAATACGAGGTATACATAACACTCCAAAATGAATATTACACCTTATCACGAAACATAGAAATGAAATGCGACATCTCGTTTTAAGAAGCATTAGAACTCTATTGCTACGATACGTGGACATCTGCAAACGCTATTTCCTAGCATGGAAGTGTCACATTTACATTCTTTTGAAGTGGATACGAGGTATACATGACACTCCAAAATGAATATTATATCTTATCACGAAACATAGGAATGAAATGCGACATCTCGTTTTAAGAAGCTTTGGAACTCTATTGCTACGATACGTAAACGTCTGCAAACAATATTTCCTAGCAAGGGAGTGTCGCATTTACATTCCTTTGAAGTGAATACGAGGTATACATAACACTCCAAAATGAATATTATATCTTATCACGAAACATAGAAAAGAAATGCGACATCTCGTTTTAAGAAGCATTAGAACTCTATTGCTACGATACGTAGACATCTGCAAACGCTATTTCCTAGAATGGAAGTGTCGCATTTACATTCTCTTGAAGTGAATACGAGGTATACATAACACTCCAAAATGAATATTACATCTCATCACGAAACATAGAAATAAAATGCGACATCTCGTTTTAAGAAGCATTTGCACCTTATTGCTGTGATATGTAGACATCTGCAAACAATATTTCCTAGCAAGGAAGTGTCGCATTTACATTCTTTTGAAGTGAATACGAGATATACATGACACTTCGCAAAGAATATTATATTTTATCATGAAACATAGAATTGAAATGCGACATCACGTTTTAAGAAGCATTAGAACTCTATTGCTACGATACGTAGACATCTGCAAACAATATTTCCTAGCAAGGAAGTGTCGCATTAACATTCTTTTGAAGTGAATACGAGGTATACATAACACTCCAAAATGAATATTATATCTTATCACGAAACATACAAATGAAATGCGGCATCACGTTTTAAGAAGCATTAGAACTCTATTGCTACGATACGTAGACATCTGCAAACGCTATTTCCTAGCATGTATGTGTCGCATTTACATTCTTTTGAAGTGAATACGAGGTATACATGACCCTTCGCAATGAATATTATATCTTATCATGAAACATAGAAGTGAGATGCGATATCGCGTATTAGGAAGCATTACAACTCCATTGCTACGATACGTAGACACCTGCAAACGCTTTTTCCTAGCATGTAAGTGTTGCATTTACATTCTTTTGAAGTGAATACGATGTATACATGACACTTCGCAATGAATATTATATCTTATCATGAAACATAGAAGTGAGATGCGATATCGCGTATTAGGAAGCATTACAACTCCGTTGCCACGATACGTAGACACCTGCAAACGCTATTTCCTAGCATGAAAGTGTCGCATTTACATTCTTTTGAAGTGAATACGATGTATACATGACACTTCGCAATGAATATTATATCTTATCATGAAACATAGAAGTGAGATGCGATATCGCGTCTTAAGAAGCATTAGAAATCTATTGCTATGATACGTAGACATCTGCAAACGCTATTTCCTAGCATGGAAGTCTCACATCTACATTCTTTTGAAGTGAATACGAGGTACACATAACACTCCAAAATGAATATTATATCTTATCACGAAACATAGAAATGAAATGCGACATCTCGTTATAAGAGGCATTAGAACACTATTGCTACGATACGTAGACAACTGCAAACGCTATTTCCTAGCATGGAAGTGACGCATTTACATTCTTTTGAAGTGAATACGAGGTATACATGATACTCCGCAATGAATATTATATCTTATCATGAAACATAGATGTGAGATGCGATACCGCGTTTTAGGAAGCATTAGAACTCTATTGCTACGATACGTAGACATCTGCAAACGCTATTTCCTAGCATGTATGTGTCGCATTTACATTCTTTTGAAGTGAATACGAGGTATACATGACCCTTCGCAAATGAATATTATATCTTATCATGAAACATAGAAGGGTGATGCGATATCGCGATTTATGGAGCATTGGAACTCTATTGCTTCGATACCCAGACATCTGCAAACGCTATTTCCTGCAAGGAAGTGTCGCCTTGACATTCATTTGAAGTGTACGCGAGGTATACATGACACTTCGCAATGAATATTATATCTTACCATGAAACATAGAAATGAGATGCGATATCGCGATTTAAGAAGAATTCGAACTCTATTGCTACGATACGTAGGCATCTGCAAGCGCTATTTCCGAGCAAGGAATACTCGCATTTACATTCTTTTGAAGTGAATACGAGGTATACATGACACTTCGCAATGAATATTATATCTTATCGTGAAACATAGAAGTGAGATGCGATATCGCGTTTTAAGAAGCATTAGAACTCTATTGCTATGATACGTAGACATCTGCAAACGCTATTTCCTAGCATGGAAGTGTCGCATTTACATTTCTTTGAAGTTAATACGAGGTATACATGACACTTCGCAATGAATATTATATCTTATCATGAAACATAGAAGTGTGATGCGATATCGCGTTTTAGGAAGCATTAGAACTCTGTTGCTACGATACGTAGACATCTGCAAACGCTATTTCCTAGCATGTATGTGTCGCATTTACATTCTTTTGAAGTGAACACGAGGTATACATGACCCTTCACAATGAATATTATATCTTATCATGAAACATAGAAGTGAGATGCGAAATCGCGTTTTAAGAAGCATTAGAACTCTATTGCTACGATACGTAGACATCTGCAAACGCTATATCCTAGCATGGAAGTGTCGCATTTACATACTTTTAAAGTGAATACGAGGTATACATGACACTTCGCAGTGAATATTATATCTTATCATGAAACATAGAAGTGAGATGCGATATCGCGTTTTGGGAAGCATTAGAACTCTATTGCTACGATACGTAGACAACTGCGAACGCTATTTCCTAGCATGGAAGTGTCGCATTTACATTCTTTTGAAGTGAGCACGAGGTATACATGACCCTTCGCAATGAATATTATATCTTATCATGAAACATAGATGTGAGATGCGAAATCGCGTTCTAAGAAGCATTAGAACTCTATTGCTACGATACGTAGACATCTGCAAACGCTATATCCTAGCATGGAAGTGTCGCACTTACATTCTTTTAAAGTGAATACGAGGTATACATGACACTTCGCAGTGAATATTATATCTTATCATGAAACATAGAAGTGAGATGCGATATCGCGTTTTAGGAAGCATTAGAACTCTATTGCTACGATACGTAGACATCTGCAAACGCTATTTCCTAGCATGTAAGTTTCGCACTTACATTCTTTTGAAGTGAATACGAGGTATACATGACACTTCGCAATGAATATTATATCTTATCACGAAACATAGAAATGAAATGCGACATCTCGTTTTAAGAAGCATTAGAACTGTACTGCTACGATACGTAGACATCTGCAAACGCTATTTCCTAGCATGGAAGTGTCGCATTTACATTCTCTTGAAATGAATACGAGGTATACATAACACTCCAAAATGAACATTATATCTTATCACGAAACATAGAAATGAAATGCGACATCTCGTTTTAAGAAGCATTAGAACTCTATTGCTACAATACGTAAACATCTGCAACCGCTATTTCCTAGCATGGAAGCGTCGCGTTTACATTCCTATGAAGTGAATACGAGATATACATGACACTTCGCAATGAATATTATATCCTATCATGAAACATAGAAGTGAGATGCGATATCGCGTTTTAGGAAGCATTAGATCTCTATTGCTACGATCCGTAGACATCCGCAAACGCTATTTCCTAGCATGGAAGTGTCGCATTTACATTCTTGTGAAGTGAATACGAGATATACATAACATTCTGCAATGAATATTATACCTTATTACGAAACATAGAAATGAAATGCGACATCTCGTTTTAAGAAGCATTAGAACACTATTGCTGCGATACGTCGACATCTGCAAACGCTATTTCCTAGCATGGAAGTGTCACATTTAAATTCCTTTGAAGTGAATACGAGGTATACATAACACTCCAAAATGAATATTACACCTTATCACGAAACATAGAAATGAAATGCGACATCTCGTTTTAAGAAGCATTAGAACTCTATTGCTACGATACGTGGACATCTGCAAACGCTATTTCCTAGCATGGAAGTGTCACATTTACATTCTTTTGAAGTGGATACGAGGTATACATGACACTCCAAAATGAATATTATATCTTATCACGAAACATAGGAATGAAATGCGACATCTCGTTTTAAGAAGCTTTGGAACTCTATTGCTACGATACGTAAACGTCTGCAAACAATATTTCCTAGCAAGGGAGTGTCGCATTTACATTCCTTTGAAGTGAATACGAGGTATACATAACACTCCAAAATGAATATTATATCTTATCACGAAACATAGAAAAGAAATGCGACATCTCGTTTTAAGAAGCATTAGAACTCTATTGCTACGATACGTAGACATCTGCAAACGCTATTTCCTGGCATGGAAGTGTCGCATTTACATTCTGTTGAAGTGAATACGAGGTATGCATAACACTCCAAAATGAATATTATATCTTATCACGAAACATAGAAATGAAATGCGACATGTCGTTTTAAGATGCATTAGAACTCTATTGCTACGATACGTAAACATCTGCAACCGCTATTTCCTAGCATGTATGTGTCGCATTTACATTCTTTTGAAGTGAATACGAGGTATACATGACACTTCGCGATGAATATTATATCTTATCATGAAACATAGAAGTGTGATGCGATATCGCGTTTTAAGAAGCATTAGAACACTATTCCTACGATACGTAGACATCCGCAAACAATATTTCCTAGCAAGGAAGTGTCGCATTTACATTCTTTTGAAGTGAATACGAGGTATACATAACACTCCAAAATGAATATTACATCTTATCACGAAACATAGAAATGAAATGCGACATCTCGTCTTAAGAAGCATTATAACTCTATTGCTACGATACGTAGACATCTGCAAACGCTATTTCCTAGCATGTAGGTGTCGCACTTACATTCTTTTGAAGTGAATACGAGGTATTCATGACACTTCGCAATGAATATTATACCTTATCATGAAACATAGATGTCAGATGCGATATCGCGTTTTAAGACGCATTAGAAGTCTACTGCTACGATACGTAAACATCTGCAAACAATATTTCCTAGCAAGGGAGTGTCGCATTTACATTCCTTTGAAGTGAATACGAGGTATACATAACACTCCAAAATGAATATTATATCTTATCATGAAACATAGGAATGAGGTACTATATCGCGTTTTGAGAAGCATTAGAACTCTATTGCTACGATACGTAGACATCTGCAAACGCTATTTCCTAGCATGGAAGTGTCGCATTTACATTCTCTTGAAGTGAATACGAGGTATACATAACACTCCAAAATGAATATTATATCTTATCACGACACATAGAAATGAAATGCGACATTTCGTTTTAAGATGCAAGAACTCTATTGCTACGATACGTAGACATCTGCAAACGCTATTTCCTAGCATGGAACTGTCGCATTTACATTCTTTTGAAGTGAATACGAGATATACATGACACTTCGCAAAGAATATTATATCTTATCATGAAACATAGGAATGAGGTGCTATATCGCGTTTTGAGAAGCACTAGAACTCTATTGCTAATATAGGTAGAAATCTGCAAACGCTATTTCCTAGCATGGAGGTGCCGCATTTACATTCTCTTGAAGTGAATACGAGGTATACATAACACTCCAAAATGAATATTATATCTTATCACGAAACATAGAAATGAAATGCGACATCTCGTTTTAAGAAGCATTAGAACTCTATTGCTACGATAAGTAGACATCTGCAAACGCTATTTCCTAGCATGGAAGTGTCACATTTACGTTCTTTTGAAGTGAATACGAGGTATACATAACACTCCAAAATGAATATTATATCTTATCACGAAACATAGAAATGAAATGCGACATCTCGTTTTAAGAAGCATTGGAACTCTATTGCTACGACACGTAGACATCTGCAAACGCTATTTCCTAGCATGGAAGTGTCGCATTTACATTTCTTTGAAGTGAATACGAGGTATACATTACACTTCGCAATGAATATTATATCTTATCATGAAACATAGAAGTGTGATGAGATATCGCGTTTTAAGAAGCATTAGAATTCTATTGCCACAATCCGTAGACATCTGCAAACGCTATTTCCTAGCATGGAAGTTTCACATTTACATTCTTTTGAAGTGAATACGAGGTATTCATAACACTCCAAAATGAATATTATATCTTATCACGAAACATAGAAATGAAATGAGACATCTCGTTTTAAAAAGCATTGGAACTCTATTGCTACGATACGTAGACATCTGCAAACGCTATTTCCTAGCATGGAAGTGTCACATTTACATTGTTTTGAAGTGAATACGAGGTATACATAACACTCCAAAATGAATATTATATCTTATCATGAAACATACAAATGAAATGCGGCATCACGTTTTAAGAAGCATTAGAACTCTATTGCTACGATACGTAGACATCCGCAAACGCTATTTCCTAGCATGGAACTGTCGCATTTACATTCTTTTGAAGTGAATACGAGATATACATGACACTTCGCAAAGAATATTATATCTTATCATGAAACATAGGAATGAGGTGCTATATCGCGTTTTGAGAAGCACTAGAACTCTATTGCTAATATAGGTAGAAATCTGCAAACGCTATTTCCTAGCATGGAGGTGTCGCATTTACATTCTCTTTAAGTAAATACGAGGTATACATAACACTCCAAAATGAATATTATATCTTATCACGAAACATAGAAATGAAATGCGACATCTCGTTTTAAGAAGCATTAGAACTCTTTTGCTACGATACGTAAACATCTGCAACCGCTATTTCCTAGCATGGACGCGTCGCGTTTACATTCCTTTGAAGTGAATACGAGATATACATTACACTTCGCAATGAATATTATATCCTATCATGAAACATAGAAGTGAGATGCGATATCGCGTTTTAGGAAGCATTAGAACCCTGTTGCTACGATCCGTAGACATCTGCAAACGATATTTCCTAGCAAGGAAGTGTCGCATTTACATTCTTTTGAAGTGAATACGAGATATACATAACATTCTACAATGAATATTATACCTTATCACGAAACATAGAAATTAAATGCGACATCTCGTTTTAAGAAGCATTAGAACACTATTGCTGCGATAAGTAGACATCTGCAAACGCTATTTCCTAGCATGGAAGTGTCACATTTACATTCTTTTGAAGTGAATACGAGGTATACATAACACTCCAAAATGAATATTATATCTTATCACGAAACATACAAATGAAATGCGGCATCACGTTTTAAGAAGCATTAGAACTCTATTGCTACGATACGTAGACATCTGCAAACAATATTTCCTAGCAAGGAAGTGTCGCATTAACATTCTTTTGAAGTGAATACGAGGTATACATAACACTCCAAAATGAATATTATATCTTATCACGAAACATACAAATGAAATGCGGCATCACGTTTTAAGAAGCATTAGAACTCTATTGCTACGATACGTAGACATCTGCAAACGCTATTTCCTAGCATGTATGTGTCGCATTTACATTCTTTTGAAGTGAATACGAGGTATACATGACCCTTCGCAATGAATATTATATCTTATCATGAAACATAGAAGTGAGATGCGATATCGCGTATTAGGAAGCATTACAACTCCATTGCTACGATACGTAGACACCTGCAAACGCTTTTTCCTAGCATGTAAGTGTTGCATTTACATTCTTTTGAAGTGAATACGATGTATACATGACACTTCGCAATGAATATTATATCTTATCATGAAACATAGAAGTGAGATGCGATATCGCGTATTAGGAAGCATTACAACTCCGTTGCCACGATACGTAGACACCTGCAAACGCTATTTCCTAGCATGAAAGTGTCGCATTTACATTCTTTTGAAGTGAATACGATGTATACATGACACTTCGCAATGAATATTATATCTTATCATGAAACATAGAAGTGAGATGCGATATCGCGTTTTAAGAAGCATTAGAAATCTATTGCTATGATACGTAGACATCTGCAAACGCTATTTCCTAGCATGGAAGTCTCACATCTACATTCTTTTGAAGTGAATACGAGGTACACATAACACTCCAAAATGAATATTATATCTTATCACGAAACATAGAAATGAAATGCGACATCTCGTTATAAGAGGCATTAGAACACTATTGCTACGATACGTAGACAACTGCAAACGCTATTTCCTAGCATGGAAGTGACGCATTTACATTCTTTTGAAGTGAATACGAGGTATACATGATACTCCGCAATGAATATTATATCTTATCATGAAACATAGATGTGAGATGCGATACCGCGTTTTAGGAAGCATTAGAACTCTATTGCTACGATACGTAGACATCTGCAAACGCTATTTCCTAGCATGTATGTGTCGCATTTACATTCTTTTGAAGTGAATACGAGGTATACATGACCCTTCGCAAATGAATATTATATCTTATCATGAAACATAGAAGGGTGATGCGATATCGCGATTTATGGAGCATTGGAACTCTATTGCTTCGATACCCAGACATCTGCAAACGCTATTTCCTGCAAGGAAGTGTCGCCTTGACATTCATTTGAAGTGTACGCGAGGTATACATGACACTTCGCAATGAATATTATATCTTACCATGAAACATAGAAATGAGATGCGATATCGCGATTTAAGAAGAATTCGAACTCTATTGCTACGATACGTAGGCATCTGCAAGCGCTATTTCCGAGCAAGGAATACTCGCATTTACATTCTTTTGAAGTGAATACGAGGTATACATGACACTTCGCAATGAATATTATATCTTATCGTGAAACATAGAAGTGAGATGCGATATCGCGTTTTAAGAAGCATTAGAACTCTATTGCTATGATACGTAGACATCTGCAAACGCTATTTCCTAGCATGGAAGTGTCGCATTTACATTTCTTTGAAGTTAATACGAGGTATACATGGCACTTCGCAATGAATATTATATCTTATCATGAAACATAGAAGTGTGATGCGATATCGCGTTTTAGGAAGCATTAGAACTCTGTTGCTACGATACGTAGACATCTGCAAACGCTATTTCCTAGCATGTATGTGTCGCATTTACATTCTTTTGAAGTGAACACGAGGTATACATGACCCTTCACAATGAATATTATATCTTATCATGAAACATAGAAGTGAGATGCGAAATCGCGTTTTAAGAAGCATTAGAACTCTATTGCTACGATACGTAGACATCTGCAAACGCTATATCCTAGCATGGAAGTGTCGCATTTACATACTTTTAAAGTGAATACGAGGTATACATGACACTTCGCAGTGAATATTATATCTTATCATGAAACATAGAAGTGAGATGCGATATCGCGTTTTGGGAAGCATTAGAACTCTATTGCTACGATACGTAGACAACTGCGAACGCTATTTCCTAGCATGGAAGTGTCGCATTTACATTCTTTTGAAGTGAGCACGAGGTATACATGACCCTTCGCAATGAATATTATATCTTATCATGAAACATAGATGTGAGATGCGAAATCGCGTTTTAAGAAGCATTAGAACTCTATTGCTACGATACGTAGACATCTGCAAACGCTATATCCTAGCATGGAAGTGTCGCACTTACATTCTTTTAAAGTGAATACGAGGTATACATGACACTTCGCAGTGAATATTATATCTTATCATGAAACATAGAAGTGAGATGCGATATCGCGTTTTGGGAAACATTAGAACTCTATTGCTACGATACGTAGAAAACTGCAAACGCTATTTCCTAGCATGGAAGTGTCGCATTTACATTCTTTTGAAGTGAATACGAGATATACATGACACTTCGCAAAGAATATTATATCTTATCATGAAACATAGGAATGAGGTGCTATATCGCGTTTTGAGAAGCACTAGAACTCTATTGCTAATATACGTAGACATCTGCAAACGCTATTTCCTAGCATGGAAGTGTCGCATTTACATTCTCTTGAAATGAATACGAGGTATACATAACACTCCAAAATGAACATTATATCTTATCACGAAACATAGAAATGAAATGCGACATCTCGTTTTAAGAAGCATTAGAACTCTATTGCTACAATACGTAAACATCTGCAACCGCTATTTCCTAGCATGGAAGCGTCGCGTTTACATTCCTATGAAGTGAATACGAGGTATACATAACACTCCAAAATGAATATTACACCTTATCACGAAACATAGAAATGAAATGCGACATCTCGTTTTAAGATGCATTAGAACACTATTGCTGCGATACGTCGACATCTGCAAACGCTATTTCCTAGCATGGAAGTGTCACATTTAAATTCCTTTGAAGTGGATACGAGGTATACATGACACTCCAAAATGAATATTATATCTTATCACGAAACATAGGAATGAAATGCGACATCTCGTTTTAAGAAGCTTTGGAACTCTATTGCTACGATACGTAAACGTCTGCAAACAATATTTCCTAGCAAGGGAGTGTCGCATTTACATTCCTTTGAAGTGAATACGAGGTATACATAACACTCCAAAATGAATATTATATCTTATCACGAAACATAGAAAAGAAATGCGACATCTCGTTTTAAGAAGCATTAGAACTCTATTGCTACGATACGTAGACATCTGCAAACGCTATTTCCTAGAATGGAAGTGTCGCATTTACATTCTCTTGAAGTGAATACGAGGTATACATAACACTCCAAAATGAATATTATATCTCATCACGAAACATAGAAATAAAATGCGACATCTCGTTTTAAGAAGCATTTGCACCTTATTGCTGTGATATGTAGACATCTGCAAACAATATTTCCTAGCAAGGAAGTGTCGCATTTACATTCTTTTGAAGTGAATACGAGATATACATGACACTTCGCAAAGAATATTATATTTTATCATGAAACATAGAATTGAAATGCGACATCACGTTTTAAGAAGCATTAGAACTCTATTGCTACGATACGTAGACATCTGCAAACAATATTTCCTAGCAAGGAAGTGTCGCATTTACATTCTTTTGAAGAGAATACCAGGTATACATAACACTCCAAAATGAATATTACACCTTATCACGAAACATAGAAATGAAATGCGACATCTCGTTTTAAGAAGCATTAGAACTCTATTGCTACGATACGTAGACATCTGCAAACGCTATTTCCTGGCATGGAAGTGTCGCATTTACATTCTGTTGAAGTGAATACGAGGTATGCATAACACTCCAAAATGAATATTATATCTTATCACGAAACATAGAAATGAAATGCGACATGTCGTTTTAAGATGCATTAGAACTCTATTGCTACGATACGTAAACATCTGCAACCGCTATTTCCTAGCATGTATGTGTCGCATTTACATTCTTTTGAAGTGAATACGAGGTATACATGACACTTCGCGATGAATATTATATCTTATCATGAAACATAGAAGTGTGATGCGATATCGCGTTTTAAGAAGCATTAGAACACTATTCCTACGATACGTAGACATCCGCAAACAATATTTCCTAGCAAGGAAGTGTCGCATTTACATTCTTTTGAAGTGAATACGAGGTATACATAACACTCCAAAATGAATATTACATCTTATCACGAAACATAGAAATGAAATGCGACATCTCGTCTTAAGAAGCATTAGAACTCTATTGCTACGATACGTAGACATCTGCAAACGCTATTTCCTAGCACGGAAGTGTTGCATTTACATTCTTTTGAAGTGAATACGAGATATACATGACACTTCGCAAAGAATATTATATCTTATCATGAAACATAGGAATGAGGTGCTATATCGCGTTTTGAGAAGCATTAGAACTCTATTGCTACGATACGTAGACATCTGCAAACGCTATTTCCTAGCATGGAAGTGTCGCATTTACATTCTCTTGAAGTGAATACGAGGTATACATAACACTCCAAAATGAATATTATATCTTATCACGAAACATAGAAATGAAATGCGACATCTCGTTTTAAGATGCAAGAACTCTATTGCTACGATACGTAAACATCTGCAACCGCTATTTCCTAGCATGTATGTGTCGCATTTACATTCTTTTGAAGTGAATACGAGGTATACATAACACTCCAAAATGAATATTATATCTTATCACGAAACATAGAAATGAAATGCGACATCTCGTTTTAAGAAGCATTAGAACTCTATTGCTACGACACGTAGACATCTGCAAACGCTACTTCCTAGCATGGAAGTGTCGCATTTACATTTCTTTGAAGTGAATATGAGGTATACATTACACTTCGCAATGAATATTATATCTTATCATTAAACATAGAAGTGTGATGCGATATCGCGTTTTAAGAAGCATTAGAATTCTGTTGCCACGATCCGTAGACATCTGCAAACGCTATTTCCTAGCACGGAAGTGTTGCATTTACATTCTTTTGAAGTGAATACGAGATATACATGACACATCGCAATGAATATTATATCTTATCATGAAACATAGAAGTGAGATGCGATATCGCGTTTTAGGAAGCATTAGAACTCTATTGCTAGGGTCCGTAGACATCTGCAAACGCTATTTCCTAGCATGGAAGTATAGCATTTACATTCTTTTGAAGTGAATACGAGGAATACATAACACTCTACAATGAATATTATACCTTATCACGAAACATAGAAATGAAATGCGACATCTCGTTTGAAGAAGCATTAGAACACTATTGCTGCGATACGTAGACATCTGCAGACGCTATTTCCTAGCATGGAAGTGTCACATTTACATTCTTTTGAAGTGAATGCGAGGTATACATAACACTCCAAAATGAATATTATATCTTATCACTAAACATAGAAATGAAATGCGACATCTCGTTTTAAGAAGCATTAGAACACTATTGCTGCGGTACGTAGACATCTGCAAACGCTATTTCCTAGCAATGAAGTATCACATTTACATTCTTTTGAAGTGAATACGAGGTATACATAACACTCCAAAATGAATACTATATCTTATCACGAAACATAGAAGTGAAATGCGACATCACGTTTTAAGAAGCATTAGAACTCTATTGCTACGATACGTAGACATCTGCAAACAATATTTCCAAGCAAGGAAGTGTCGCATTTACATTCTTTTGAAGTGAATACGAGGTATACATAACACTCCAAAGTGAATATTATATCATATCACGAAACATAGAAATGGAATGCGACATCTCGTTTTAGGAGGCATTAGAACTCTATTGCTACGATACGTAGACATCTGCAAACGCTATTTCCTAGCATGTATGTGTCGCATTTACATTCTTTTGAAGTGAACACGAGGTATACATGACCCTTCGCAATGAATATTATATCTTATCATGAAACATAGAAGTGAGATGCGATATCGCGTTTTAGGAAGCATTAGAACTCTATTGCTAGGATCCGCAGACATCTGCAAACGCTATTTCCTAGCATGGAAGTATAGCATTTACATTCTTTTGAAGTGAATACGAGGTATACATAACACTCTACAATGAATATTATACCTTATCACGAAACATTGAAATGCAATGCGACATCTCGTTTTAAGAAGCATTAGAACACTATTGCTGCGATACGTAGACATCTGCAAACGCTATTTCCTAGCATGGAAGTGTCACATTTACATTCTTTTGAAGTGAATGCGAGGTATACATAACACGCCAAGATGAATATTATATGTTATCACTAAACATAGAAATGAAATGCGACATCTCGTTTAAGAAGCATTAGAACTCTATTGCTACGATACGTAGAAATCTGCAAACGCTATTTCCTAGCATGGAAGTGTCACATTTACATTCTTTTGAAGTGAATGCGAGGTATACATAACACTCCAAAATGAATATTATATCTTATCACTAAACATAGAAATGAAATGCGACATCTCGTTTTAAGAAGCATTAGAACACTATTGCTGCGGTACGTAGACATCTGCAAACGCTATTTCCTAGCAATGAAGTATCACATTTACATTCTTTTGAAGTGAATACGAGGTATACATAACACTCCAAAATGAATACTATATCTTATCACGAAACATAGAAATGAAATGCGACATCACGTTTTAAGAAGCATTAGAACTCTATTGCTACGATACGTAGACATCTGCAAACAATATTTCCAAGCAAGGAAGTGTCGCATTTACATTCTTTTGAAGTGAATACGAGGTATACATAACACTCCAAAGTGAATATTATATCATATCACGAAACATAGAAATGGAATGCGACATCTCGTTTTAGGAGGCATTAGAACTCTATTGCTACGATACGTAGACATCTGCAAACGCTATTTCCTAGCATGTATGTGTCGCATTTACATTCTTTTGAAGTGAACACGAGGTATACATGACCCTTCGCAATGAATATTATATCTTATCATGAAACATAGAAGTGAGATGCGATATCGCGTTTTAGGAAGCATTAGAACTCTATTGCTAGGATCCGCAGACATCTGCAAACGCTATTTCCTAGCATGGAAGTATAGCATTTACATTCTTTTGAAGTGAATACGAGGTATACATAACACTCTACAATGAATATTATACCTTATCACGAAACATTGAAATGCAATGCGACATCTCGTTTTAAGAAGCATTAGAACACTATTGCTGCGATACGTAGACATCTGCAAACGCTATTTCCTAGCATGGAAGTGTCACATTTACATTCTTTGAAGTGAATGCGAGGTATACATAACACGCCAAGATGAATATTATATGTTATCACTAAACATAGAAATGAAATGCGACATCTCGTTTAAGAAGCATTAGAACTCTATTGCTACGATACGTAGAAATCTGCAAACGCTATTTCCTAGCATGGAAGTGTCACATTTACATTCTTTTGAAGTGAGTACGAGGTATACATAACACTCCAAAATGAATATTATATCATATCACGAAACATAGAAATGAAATGCGACATCTCGTTTTAAGAAGCATTAGAACTCTATTTCTACGATACGTAGACATCTGCAAACGCTATTTCCTAGCATGGAAGTGTCGCATTTACATTTCTTTGAAGTGAATACGAGGTATACATGACACTTCGCAATGAATATTATATCTTATCATGAAACATAGAAGTGTGATGCGATATCGCGTTTTAGGAAGCATTAGAACTCTATTGCTACGATACGTAGACATCTGCAAACGCTATTTCCTAGCATGTATGTGTCGCATTTACATTCATTTGAAGTGAATACGAGGTATACATAACATTGCAAAATGAATATTATATCTTATCACGAAACATAAAAATGAAATGTGTCATCACGTTTTAAGAAGCATTAGAACTCTATTGCTACGATACGTAGACATCTGCAAACGCTATTTCCTAGCATGGAAGTGTCACATTTACATTCTTTTGAAGTGAATACGTGGTATACATAACACTCCAAAATGAATATTATATCTTATCACGAAACATAGAAATGAAATGCGACATCACGTTTTAAGAAGCATTAGAACTCTATTGCTACGATACGTAGACATCTGCAAACAATATTTCCTAGCAAGGAAGTGTCGCCTTTACTTTCTTTTGAAGTGAATACGAGGTATACATAACGCTCCAAAATGAATATTACATCTTATCACGAAACATAGAAATGAAATGCGACATCTCGTTTTAAGAAGCATTAGAACTCTATTGCTACGATACGTAGACATCTGCAAACGCTATTTCCTAGCAAGGAAGTGTCGCATTTACATTCTTTTGAAGTGAATACGAGATATACAAGACACTTCGTAATGAATATTATATCTTTTCATGAAACATAGAAGTGAGACGCGATATCGCGTTTTAAGAAGCATAAGAACTCTATTGCTACGATACGTAGACATCTGCAAACTCTATTTCCTGGCATGTAAGTGTCGCATTTACATTCTTTTGAAGTGAATGCGAGGTATACATGACACTTCGCAATAAATATTATATCTTATCATGAAACATAGATGTGAGATGCGATATCGCGTTTTAAGAAGCATTAGAACTCTATTGCTACGATACGTAGACATCTGCAAACGCTATTTCCTAGCATGAGAGTGTCGCATTTACATTCGTTTGAAGTGAATACAAGGTATACATGACACTTCGCAATGAATATTACATCTTATCATGAAACATAGAAGTGAAATGCGATGTCGCGTTCTAAGAAGCATTAGAACTCTATTGCTACGATACGTAGACATCTGCAAACAATATTTCCTAGCAAGGAAGTGCCGCATTTACATTCTTTTGAAGTGGAAACGAGGTATACATGATACTCCGCAATGAATGTTATATCTTATCATGAAACATAGAAATGAAATGCGACATCTCGTCTTAAGAAGCATTAGAACTCTATTACTACGATACGTAGACATCTACAAACGCTATTTCCTAGCATGGAAGTGTTGCATTTACATTCTTGTGAAGTGAAATCGAGGTATACATGACACTTCGCAATGAATATTATATCTTATCATGAAACATAGAAGTGAGATGCGATATGGCATTTTAAGAAGCATTAGAACTCTATTGCAACAATACGTAGACATCTGCAAACACTATTTCCTAGCATGGAAGTGTTGCATCTACATTCTTGTGATGTGAAATCGAGGTATACATGACACTTCGCAATGAATATTATATCTTATCATGAAACTTAGAAGTGAGATGCGAAATGGCATTTTAAGAAGCATTAGAACTCTATTGCTACGATACGTAAACATCTGCAAACGCTATTTCCTAGCAAGGAAGTGTCGCATTTACATTCTTTTGAAGTGAATACGAGGTGTCACGTCCGGCGAAACTATTTTCCGTTGCTCCGGAGGCTTTACGTCACGAGCCTATTTTTCGGTAATTCGGTCCGCGGGAACGCGTTATGACCGGGTCCGACAATTTCGGCTGACGCGACACTAGCGAAAACACTCGCGATAATAAGGGAATGACCCTACCTTTCGATGTCTTCTCTCTCGATTTGTACGTAGAAACGGCGTGGAGGATCGTTCGCTGGGATCGTAGCGGATTTCGTTCTGTTGGCTGCTACGGAAATCTCGATCAGTCGCCAGCGAGGAGGAGAACGGCGGTCGGAGTTCAGCGATGATGCTGAATGTGACAGAATCGGCGTGATGCGTCTAGGTGTCTGGATCGGAAGCGTCGACGGTCGCTTCGGAAAGCGGCGTCTGGGCTGGTGCGAAGGCAGGTCGCTGGTATACGAGGACTCTCGGAACGCCCTCCAAATATTCACGCACAAGTGATCGTATGAAATTCTTCCTACTTGCACATCGCGATCTTCGCAAACCGGAAGCACGATTCATTCACCAGGTTTTTCTGTACTTTCGACTAAGATCTGAAGGATAGGCGGCGGTCTCAACGTCACAAAGCCGATTTCTATACTCCTTCAATTTGAAGAAGAGCAACCCCAGTTGTATGGAAGAACCTGTGGAAGAATTCGTAGTTAAATGTAATGTTAAAGGTAGAACTAGTATTGTAAACACTTGATAAAATTAATGGATTTGGAAATAGTAGACTTGGTAAAAGAACTTGTACTTGGATATAGTAAAAGTAAAAATAAAATATATTCTAGGTTTGAAGTATACAAGAAGTGGAATTATTCTAAGACTAAGGCTAAGTTAAAATGGAAATAGAAATACGATGCCTGAACCCCACATTGAGGTGGCTAACGATCTAGAACTAGAGGTTTCGACTCCTCGGTAGGAGATCTCGAGTCAGAGTGTGTGCTCTGGAGACGCGTCTCTGACCTCCACGGTTCGCGGGGCGCTACGGTCGCGGACGCTCGGGGTAGGGAGATTGCGGTCCCGCGAGTGGGGGACTCGCGTCTCGAGGCGGAGAGCGCGCGGTCTAGCGAGTGGGGACTCGCGGCTCGTGGTGGGGCTAGCGGCGCATGCCACTGGCCGGACGCATCTTACTTAGTGTAACTTAGATCTAGGAATTCTTATATATGCGTCATGATATGGTATGTATGTTCTAGCTTAGAAGTAATATATAGGTTCTAGCAGATCCGGTTCCCGGAATTGGAAAAGACACCATTCAGGTGATGGGCTGCGGCTACGTCTTCCTGCAGGACGAATCCTCGGTGCGCGGGAGATAGGGCTGCCCGTCCTTGGTGCCGGCGAGACAGGAATACTCGGTGGTCCGAGTGAGACACTGGTGCCCGGTACGAGCGAGACAGGTATACTCCGCGGTGCGAGTGAGGCAGCGGAACTCGGTGTGAGTGAGCGCGTGCAGGTATGCGCGCACGAACACTTCTAGTTGCTGGTTCTGCAGGCGAGTTTGGCTGGTTGCATGCGTCCAGGGGTTGATGCTGGGGGGTAAGAGGAGGTTCCTTTCTAGAAAATTACGTTCCCAGATATCTCTGTATCGAAGCTATAGAGTACCAATGCCCCTTAAAACGCCATATCGCAGCTCATTTCTATGTTTCGTGATAAGATATAATATTCATTGTTGATTGTTATCTATACCTCGCATTCACTTCAAATGAATGTAAATGCGACACTTCCTTGCTAGAAAATAATGTTTGTAGATTTCTACGTATCATAGCAATGGAGTTCTAATGCTTCTTAAAACGCGATATCGCATCTCATTTCTATGATTCATTATAAGATATAATATTCATTGCGAAGTGTCATGTATACCTCGCATACACTTCAAATGAATGTAAATGCGACATTTCCATTCCAGGAGATAGCGTTTGTAGTTGACTACGTATCGTAGCAATAGAGCTCTAATGCTTCTTAAATCGCGATATCGCATCTCATTTCAATGTTTCATGATAAGATATAATATTCATTGTGAAGTATTATGTATACTTCGTCTATACTCCGATTGAAAGTAAATGCCACACTTCCTTGCTGGGAAGTATTCCTCGATTGCATCGATACGTGGACAACAGGAAGCGCATTTCCTAGGATGGAAGTGTGCAATTTACATTCTTTTGAAGTGTACACGACGAACACATAACACTTCGCAATGAACATTATATCTTATCATGAAACATACAAATGAGATACGATATCGCGTTTTAAGCAGCATTAGAACTCTATTGCTACGATACGTAGACATCTGCAAACGCAATTTCCTAGCATGGTAGTGTCGCATTTACATTTTTTTGAAGTGAATAAGAGGTATACATGACACTTCACAATGAATATTTTATCTTATCATGAAACATAGAAATAGGTAGCGATATCGCGTTTTAAGATGCATTAGAACTCTATTGCTACGATACGTAGACATCTGCAAACAATATTTCCTAGCAAGGAAGTGCCGCATTTACATTCTTTTGAAGTGAATACGAGGTATACATAACAATCCACAATGAATATTATATCCTTTCATGAAACATAGAAGTGAGATGCGATATCGCTTTTTAAGAATCATTAGATCTCTATTGTTTCGACACGTAGTCATCTGGAAACGCTATTTCCTAGCAAGGAAGTGTCGCATTTACATCCTTCTGAAGTGAGTACGAGGTATACATGACACTTCGCAATGAATATTATATCTTATCATGAAACATAGAAGTGAGATGCGATATCGCGTTTTAAGAAGCATCAGAACTCTATTGCTACGATACGTAGACATCTGCAAACGCTATTTCCTAGCATGCAAGTTTCGCACTTGCATTCTTTTGAAGTGAATACGAGGTATACATAACACTCCACAATGAATATTATATCTTATCACGAAACATAGGAATGAAATGCGACATTCCGTTTTAAGAAGCATTAGTACTCTATTGCTGTGGTACGTAGACATCTGCAAACAATATTTCCTAGCATGTAAGTGTCGCATTTACATTCCATTGAAGTGAATACGAGGTATGCATGACACTACGCAATTGATATTATATCTTATCATGAAAACATAGAAGTGAGATGTGATATCGTTTTTTAAGAAGCACTAGAATTCTATTGCTACGATACGTAGACATCTGCAAACAACATTTCCAGCAGGGAAGTGTCGCATTTACATTCTTTTGAAGTGAATGCGGGGTATACATAACATTGCACAATGAATATTATATGTTATCATGGAACATAGAAATGAGATGCGATATCGCGATGTACAATGCAATAGAACTCTATTCCTTTGATACGTAGACATCTGCAAACGCTATTTCCTATCAAGGAAGTGTCGCATTATCATTCTTTTGAAGTGTATACGAGAAAACATGACACTTCGCAATGAATATTATATCTTATCATGAAACATAAAAATGAGATGCGATATCCGGTTTTAAGAAGCATTAGAAATGTATTGCATCGATACGTACACACCTGCAGACGCTATTTTCTAGCAAGGAAGTGTCGCATTTACATTTTTTTGAAGTGAAAACTAGGTATACATAACACTCCACAATGAATATTATATCTTACCATGAACCACAGAATTGAGATGCGATATCGCGTTTTAGGAAGCATTAGAATTCTATTGCTACGATACGTAGACATCTGCAAACGCTATTTCCTAGGATGGAAGTGTCGCATTTACATTCTTTTGAAGTGAATACGAGGTATACATAACACTCTACAATGAATATTATACCTTATCACGAAACATAGATATGAAATGCGACATCTCGTTTTAAGAAGCATTAGAACACTATTGCTGCGATACGTAGACATCTGCAAACGCTATTTCCTAACATGGATGTGTCACATTTACATTCTTTTGAAGTGAATACGAGGTATACATAACACTTCAAAATGGATATTATATCTTATCACGAAACATAGAAATGAAATGCGACATCACGTTATAAAAAGCATTAGAACTCTATTGCTACGATACGTAGACATCTGCAAACAATATTTCCTAGCAAGGAAGTGTCGCATTTACATTCTTTTGAAATGAATACGAGGTATACATAACACTCCAAAATGAATATCATATCTTATCACTAAACATAGAAATGAAATGCGACATCTCGTTTTAAGAAGCTTTAGAACTCTATTGCTACGATACGTAGACATCTGCAAACGCTATTTCCTAGCATGGAAGTGTCACATTTACATTCTTTGAAGTGAGTACGAGGAACACATTACACTCCAAAATGAATATTATATCATATCACGAAACATAGAAATGAAATGCGACATCTCGTTTTAAGAAGCATTAGAACTCTATTGCTACGATACGTAGACATCTGCAAACGCTATTTCCTAGCATGGAAGTGTCGCATTTACGTTCTTTTGAAGTGAATACGAGGTATGCATAACACTCCAAAATGAATATTATATCTTATCACGAGACATAGAAATGAAATGCGACATCTCGTTTAAGAAGCATTAGAACACTATTGCTACGATACGTAGACATCTGCAAACGCTATTTCCTAGCATGGAAGTGTCGCATTTACATTCTTTTGAAGTGAATACGAGGTATACATGATACTCCGCAATGAATATTATATCTTATCATGAAACATAGATGTGAGATGCGATACCGCGTTTTAGAAAGCATTAGAAATCTATTGCTACGGTACGTAGACATCTGCAAACGCTATTTCCTAGCATGTAGGTGTCGCACTTACATTCTTTTGAAGTGAATACGAGGTATTCATGATACTTCGCAATGAATATTATATCTTATCATGAAACATAGAAGTGAGATGCGATATCGCGTTTTAAGAAGCATTAGAAGTCTATTGCTACGATACGTAAACATCTGCAAACAATATTTCCTAGCAAGGAAGTGTCGCATTTACATTCCTTTGAAGTGAATACGAGGTATGCATAACACTCCAAAATGAATATTATATCTTATCACGAAACATAGAAATGAAATGCGACATCTCGTTTTAAGAAGCATTAGAACACTATTGCTACGATACGTAGACATCTGCAAACGCTATTTCCTAGCATGGAAGTGTCGCATTTACATTCTTTTGAAGTGAATACGAGGTATACATGACACTTCGCAATGAACATTATATCTTATCATGAAACATAGAAGAAAGATGCGATATCGCGTTTTAAGAAGAATTAAAACCCTATGGCCTCGACGCGGAGATATCTGCAAAGGCTATTTTCTATCATGGAAGTGACGCATTTACATTCTTTTGAAGTGAATACGAGGTATACATGACACATCGCAATGTATATTATATCTTATCATGAAACACAGAAGTGAGATGCGAAATCGCGTTATAAGAAGCATTAGAACTCTATCGCCTCGATACGTAGACATCTGCAAACGCTATTTCCTAGCAAGGAATAGTCGCATTTACATTCTATTGAAGTGAATACAAGGTATACATGACACTTCGCAATGTATATTATACCTTATAATGAAACACAGAAGTGAGATGCGAAATCGCGTTATAAGAAGCATTAGAACTCTATCGCCTCGATACGTAGACATCTGCAAACGCTATTTCCTAGCAAGGAATAGTCGCATTTACATTCTATTGAAGTGAATACAAGGTATACATGACACTTCGCAATGTATATTATACCTTATAATGAAACATAGAAGTGAGATGCGATATCGCGTTTTAGGAAGCATTAGAATTCTATTGCTACGATCCGTAGACATCTGCAAACGCTATTTCCTAGGATGGAAGTGTCGCATTTACATTCTTTTGAAGTGAATACGAGGTATACATAACACTCTACAATGAATATTATACCTTATCACGAAACATAGATATGAAATGCGACATCTCGTTTTAAGAAGCATTAGAACACTATTGCTACGATACGTAGACATCTGCTAACAATATTTCCTAGCAAGGAATTGTCGCACTTACATCCTTTTGAAGTGAATGCGAGGTATACATGACACTTCGCATTGAGTATTATATCTTATAATGAAACATAGGAATGAGATGCAATATCGCGTTTTGAGAAGCACTAGAACTCTATTGCTAATATACGTAGATATCTGCAAACGTTATTTCCTAGCACGGAAGTGTCGCACTTACATCCTTTTGAAGTGAATACGAGGTATACATAATACTCCACAATGAATATTATATCTTATTACGAAACATAGAAATGAAATGCGACATCTCGTTTTAAGAAGAATTATAACTATATTGCTACGATACGTAGACATCTGCAAACGCTATTTCCTAGCATGGAAGTGTGGCATTTACATTCTTGTGATGTGAGTACGAGGTATACACGGCACTTGGCTATGAATATTATATCTTATCATGAAACATAGAAGTGAGATGCGATATCGCGTTTTAAGAAGCATTAGAACTCTATCGCTACGATACGCAGACATCTGCTAACGCTATTTCCTAGCATGGAAGTTTCGCATTTACATTCTTTTGAAGTGAATACGAGATATACATAACACTTCGCAATGAATACTATATCTTATCATGAGATATAGGAATGAGTTGCGATATCGCGTTCTGAGACGAATTAGAACTCTATTGCTACGATACGTAGACATCTGCAAACGCTATTTCCTAGGAATGAAGTATCGCATTTACATTCATTTGAAGTGTAGACGAGATATACATAACACTGCACAATGAATATTATATCTTATGTTGAAACATAGAAATGAGATGCGATATGGCGATTCAAGAAGCATTAGAACTCTATTTCTTCGATACGTAGATATCTGCAAACCTTATTTCCTAGCAAGGAAGTGTCGCATTTACATTATTTTGAAGTGAATACGAGGTGTCACGTCCGGCGAAACTATTTTCCGTTGCTCCGGAGGCTTTACGATACGAGCCTATTTTTCGGTAATTCGGTCCGCGGGAACGCGTTAAGACCGGGTCCGACAATTTCGGCTGCCGCGACACTAGCGAAAACACTTGCGATAAGAAGGGAATGACCCTACCTTTCGATTACTTCTCTCTCGATTTGTACCTAGAAACGGCGTGGAGGATCGTTGGCTGGGATCGTAGCGGATTTCGTTCTGTTGGCTGCTACGGAAATCTCGATCAGTCGCCAGCGAAGAGGAGGACGGCGGTCGGAATTCAGCGATGATGCTGAATATGGCAGAATCGGCGTGATGCGTCGTGGTGTCTGGATCGGAAGCGTCGACGGTCGCTTCGGAAAGCGGCGTCTGGGCTGGTGCGAAGGCAGGTCGCTGGTATACGAGGACTCTCGGAACGCCCCCCAAATATTCACGCACAAGTGATCGTATGAAATTCTTCCTACTTGGACGTCGCGTTCTTCGCAAACCGGAAGCACGATTCATTCACCAGGTTCTTCTGTACTTTCGACTAAGATCTGAAGGATAGGCGGCGGTCTCAACGTCACAAAGCCGATTTCTATACTCCTTCAATTTGATGACGAGCAACCCCAGTTGTATGGAAGAACCCGTGGAAGAATTCGTAGTTAAATGTAATGTTAAAAGTAGAACTAGTATTGTAAACACTTGATAAAATTAATCGATGTGGAAATAGTAGACTTGGTAAAAGAACTTGTATGTGGATATAGTAAAAGTAAAAATAAAATATATTCTAGGTTTAATGTATACAAGAACTGGAATTATTCTAAGACTAAGACTAAGTTAAAATGGAAATAGAAATACGATGCCTGAACCCCACATTGAGGTGGCTAACGATTTAGAACTAGAGGTTTCGACTCCTCGGTAGGAGATATCGAGTCAGAGTGTGTGCTCTGGAGACGCGTCTCTGACCTCCTCGGTTCGCGGGGCGCTACGGTCGCGGAGGCTCGTGGTAGGGAGATCGCGGTCCGGCGAGTGGGGACTCGCGGCTTGTGGTGGGGCTAGCGGCGTATGCCCCTGGCCGGACGCATCTTACTTAGTGTAACTTAGATCTAGGAATTCTTATATATGCGTCATGATATGGTATGTACGTCCTAGCTTAGAAGTAGTATATAGGTTCTAGCAGATCCTGTTCCCGGAATTGGAAAAGGCCCCATTCAGGTGATGGGCGGCTACGTCTTCCTGCAGGAAGGAATCCTCGGAGCGAGGGAGATAGGGCTGCCCGTCCTTGGTGCGGGCGAGACAGGCATACTCGGTGGTGCGAGTGATACACTGGTGCCCGGTACGAGCGAGACAGGTATAGTCGGCAGTGCGAGTGAGGCAGCGGAACTCGGTGTGAGTGAGCGCGTGCAGGTATGCGCGCGCGAACACTTCCAGTTGCTGGTTCTGCAGGCGAGTTTGGCTGGTTGCATGCGTCCAGGGGTTGATGCTGGGGGGTATGAGGAGGTTCCATTCTAGGAAATTACGCTCCCAGATATCTACGTATGGAAACAATAGAGTTCTAATGCTTCTTAAAACGCGATATCGCATCTCATTTCTATGTATCATGATAAGATATAATATCCATCGCGAAGTGTCACTTATTCCACGTATTCACTTCAAGACAATGTAAATGCGAAACTTCCATGCTAGGAAATAGCGTATCCAGATGTCTACGTGTCGTAGCGATAGAGTTCTAGAGATTCTTAAAACGCGATATTGCATCTCACTCCTATGTTTCATGATAAGATATAATATTCATTGCGAAGTGTCATGTATACCTCGTATTCACTTCAAAAGAATGTAAATGCGCCACTTCCTTGCTAGAAAATAGCGTTTGCAGATTTCTACGTATCGTAGCAATAGAGTACTAATGCTTCTCAAAGCGCGATAACCCATCTCGTTTCAATGTTTCATTATAAGATATAATATTCATTGCAAAGAATCGCTTATTCCTCGTAGTCACTTCAAATGAATGTAAATGCGACACTTCCTTTCTAGGAAATAGCGTTTGCAGATGTCTACGTATCGAAGCAATACAGTACTAATGCTTCATGAAGCGCGATATCGCATCCCATTTCAATGTTTCATGATAAGATATAATATTCAATGTGGAGTGTTATTTATACCACGTATTCACTTCAAAAGAATGTAAATACGACACTTCCTTGCTAGGAAATAGAGTTGGCAGATGTCTACGTATCGAAGCAATAGGGTTCTAATACTTCTTAAAACGAGATGTCGCATCTCATTTCAAAGTTTCATGGTAGGATATAATATTCAGTGCCAAGTGATATGTATACCTCGCATACACTTCAAATGAATGTAAATGCGACACTTCCTTGCTAGGTTATGGAGTTTGCAGATGCTTACGTATCGAAGCAATAGTGTTCTAATGCTTCTTAAAACGGAATAACGCATGTCATTCCTATGTTTCATGATAAGATATAATATTCATTGCGGAGTGACATGTATACCTCGTATTCACTTCAAAAGAATGTAAAGAAGACACTTCCATGCTAGGAAATAGCGTTTGCAGTTGTCTACGTATCGTAACGGTAGAGTTCTAACGCTTCTTAAAACGCGATAAAGCATATCATTTCTAAGTATCATGATAAGATATACTATTCATTGCGAAATGCCACTTATACCTCGCATAAACTTCTAATGAATGTAAATGCGACACTTCCTTCCTAGGATATAGCGTTGGCAGATGTCTACGTATCGAAGCAATAGAGTTCTAATGCTTCTTAAAACGCGATATCGCATCTCGTTTCTATGTTTCATGATAGGATATAATATTCATTGCGAAATGTCACTTATACCTCGCATACACTTCAAATGGATTTAACTGCGACACTTCCATGCTAGGAAATAGCGTTTACAGATGTCTACGTATCGTAGCAATAGAGTTCTAATGCTTCTTAACGCGGGATACCGCATCTCATTTCTATCGTTCATGATAAGATATAATATACATTGCGAAGTGTCACTTGTACCTCGCATACACCGCAAATGAATGTAAATGCGACACTTCCTTGCTAGGAAATAGCTTTTGCATATGTCTACGTAACGAAGTAATTGAGTTCTAATGCTTGTTAGAATGAGGTATCGCATCTCATTTCTATGTTTCATGATAAGATATAATATTCATTGCGAAGTGTCATGTATACCTCGTATACACTTCAAAAGAAAGTAGGTGCGACACTTCCTTGCTAGGAAATAGCGTATCCAGATGTCTACGTATCAGAACAATAGAATTCTAGTGCTTCTTAAAACGAGATGCCGCATCTCACTTCTATGTTTCATGATAAGATATAATATTCATTGCGACGTATCATGTATACGTGGTATTCGCTTCACAAGAATGTAAATGCGCCACTTCCTTGCTAGGAAATAGCGTTTGCAGATGTCTGCGTATCGAAGCAATAGAGTTCTAATGCTTCCTAAATCGCGATATCGCATCTCATTTCTATGTTTCATGATAAGATGTAATACTCACTGTGGAGTGTTATTTATACCTCGTGTTCACATCAAAAGAATGTAAATGCGACACTTCCGTGCAGGGAAATAGCGTTTGCAGATGTCACCGTATCGTAGCAATAGAGTTCTAATGCTTCTTAAATCGCGATATCGCATCTCATTTCTATGTTTCATCTTTAGATGTAATATTCACTCTGGAGTGTTATGTATGCATCGTATTCACTTCAAAAGAAGGTAAATGCAACATTTCCTTGCTAGGAAATAGCGTTTGCAGATGTCTACGTATCGTAGCGTGACGTCAGGCGTGCCGCCTGCCACCCTCTCAACGCACCACAGCAACCACCCTCCCGCGCCTACACCACAGGTAACACCCACGCGCAACTCGCCGTCTCACTCAGGCCAAGGGCTGCGACCATCGACTCGCTCGCTCCCGCAGGGGTGCTCGGCATCTCTCTCACTCCAAGGGACATACCCTCCGTCTCACTCGCGCCCGCAGAGGTGCTCGCCGTCTCTCTCACTCCAAGGGACATACCCTCCGTCTCACTCGCACCCGCAGAGGTGTTCGTCTTCTCTCTCGCTCCAAGGGCAACGCGCTCAGCCTCACTCGCACCGAGGACCTCGTGCGCCATCTCGCTCGCACCAAGGACCATGTGCGCTGTCTCGCTCCCACTTAAGGAGCCATCCACCGTCACACTCTTACCTGCCGGGAAACTCGCCCTCTCGCTCACTCCAGGAACGTACCAGGAGAATCAACCACTACGAGATCCAACGACGGGAACCCTCACCGTACAAAGGACTCTACGATTTCACCATCCCAGATATGCCATGCCCAAAATACTATTTCTAAGATTATTAATTAACATTATATATATATACTCCTACATTCTAAGCTCTATATTCCTAGCTCATGGAATTTATACGACACTACTTCATAACGACACAAACAACACACATCTTACATTTAAGGCATAATTTCTAATTTCATACATGTACCTCTATATTCATAAGTTGCGCTAATTAAGTAAGCCGCGACGCGCGAGATCGCGACCGCCTCAGCGGCACGCGCCGCTAACCCCACTACGCAACGTCGAGACCCCACTCGGGCGTCCACATACTCCCACCTACGCTCGCACGCGACCGAAGCGCTCCGAGAGTCGAGGAGGTCGCAGACGCATCTTGGGAGACACAGTCAGACACAGTCAGTCAGTACAGTCAGTTCAGTGCAGTTCTATTTCGCCTTCGGGCACTTCTAATACCAAGTCTCTTCCAAGTCGCGCCTTAGGGCCATCGCGCAGCCTCGGTGAGGTTCCTAGTTCTAAAGTCTTTGTTCTAATTCCTAATTCATAGTTAACCTAGTCTTAACACTTAGAAATAATTGTTCCTGTACTCTTTGATTTAGAATATACTTTATTATTTTTTTACCACATCAAGTTCTAGTTCATTCCAAATCCATTTCTAAATTCAATTATATTTTAATACAAATTCCTCCAAGTTCGTAACAACTTGAGTGTTTATAAACGAACTCTTCGCGCCGGGAGGAAGAATTTAATCCATTATCTCGTGCGGAATACGTTGGTGAAACGCCAGAATTCTTCGTTCACCGACGGACGGCGACATTCATCGCAGCTTCCACCGTGACAACGCCGATTCCAGCCAGCCGTTACACCGACTCCACCCCCGAGAACGACCCTCGACGAACGCCACATCTGAAAGCAGAAGAAGGAAAGGTAAGTAAAGTCCCTCCTTACAAGCGCTCGCGAATGTTTACGGTGCCCGCGTCTTGCCAGAATCGACGGACCAGGTCATACGCGCTTTATACCGGACCGAATTCTCGACTAAAAGGCTTATACCATACAGCCTCCTGGGATACTAATATTTGTTCGCCCGGACGTGACAGTAGCAATAGATTTCTACCGCTTCTTAAAACGCGATATCGCATTTCATTTTTATGTTTCATGATAAGATATAATATTCATTGCGAAGTGTCACCTATACCTCGCATTCACTTCAAATGAATGTAAATGCGACACTTCCTTGCTAGGAAATAGCGTTTGCAGATGTCTCCGTATCGAAACAATAGAGTTCCAATGCTCTTTAAATCGCGATATCGCATCTCATTTCTATGTATCGTGAGAAGGTATAATATTCATTGTAGAGTGTTGTGTATACCTCGTATTCACTTAAACAAAATGTAAATGCGACACTCCCTTGCTACGAAATAGCGTTTGCAGATCTACGTATCGTAGCAATAGAGCTCTAACACTTCTTAAAACGCGATATCGCATCTCACTTCTATGTTTCGAGATAAGATATAATATTCATTGCGAAGAGTCATGTGTACCTCGTATTAACTTCAAAAGAATGTAAATGCGGCATTTCCATGGCAGGAAATAGCGTTTGCAGATGTCTACGTATATTAGCAATAGATTTCTAATGCTTCTCAAAACGCGATATCGCATCTCATTCCTATGTTTCATTATAAGATATAATACTCATTGCGAAGTGTCATGTATACCTCGTATTCACTTCAAAAGAATATAATTGCGACACTTCCTTGCTAGGAAATAGCGTTTGCAGATGTCTACGTATCGTAACAATAGAGTTCTATTGCTTCCTAAAACGCGATATCGCACCTCATTCCTATGTTTCATGATAAGCTATAATATTCTTTGCGAAGCGTCATGTATATCTCGTATTCACTTCAAAAGAATGTAAATACGACTCTTCCTTGCTAGGAAATAACATTTGCAGATGCCTACGCATCGTAGCAATAGAGGTCCAGTTCTTCTTATATCGCGATATCGCATCTCACTTCTATGATTCGAGATAAGATATAATATTCATTGTGAAGTGTCATGTATACCTCGTATTCACTTCAAAAGGATGTAAATGCGACACTTCCTTGCAAGGAAATAGCGTTTCCAGATGACTATGTGTCGAAACAATAGAGATCTAATGATTTTTAAAACGCGATATCACATCTCGTTTCTACGTTTCATGATAAGATATAATATTCATTGCGAAGTGTCATGTATACCTCGTACTCACTTCAAAAGAATGTAAATGCGACACTTCCTTGATAGGAAATAGCGTCTGCAGATGTCTACGTATCGAAGCAGTAGACTTCTAATGCCTCTTAAATCGCAATATCGCATTTCGCTACTATGTTTCATGATAAGATATAATATTCATTGGAAGTGTCATGTATACCTCGTATTGACTTCACTAGAATGTAAATGCGACTATTACCTGCTAGGAAATAGCGTTTGCAGATGTCTACGTATCGCAGCAATAGGGATCTATTGATTCTTAAAACGCGATATCGCATCTCACTTCTATGTTTCATGATAATATATAATATCCATTGCGAAGTGTCATGTATACCTCGTATTCACATCAAAAGAATGTAAATGCTATACTTCCTTTCTAGGAAATAGCGTTTGCAGATGTCTCCGTATCGAAGCAGTGGAGTTCTATTGCTTTTTAGAACGCGATATCGCATCTCATTTCTATGTTTCATGATAAGATATAATATTCATTACGAAGTGTCATATATAGCACGTATTTACTTCAAAAGAATGTAATGGCGACACTTCCTTGCTAGGAAATAGCGTTTCCAGATGACCACGTATGGTAGGAATAGAGTTCTGATACTTCTTAAAACGAGATGTCGCATCTCACTTCTATGTAACGTGATAAGATATAATATTCATTGCGAAGTGTCATGTATACCTCGTATTCACATCAAATGAATGTAAATGCGACACTTCCATGCTAGGAAATAGCGTTTGCAGATGTATACGTACCGTAGCAATAGAGTTCTAATGCTTCTTAAAACGAGATGTCGCATTTCATTTCTATGCTTCGTGATAAGATATAATATTCAATGCGAAGTGTCATGTATACCTCGTGTTCACTTCAAATGAATGTAAATGCGACACTTCCATGCTAGGAAATAGCGTTTGCAGATGTCTACGTATCGTAGCAATAGAGTTCTAATGCTTCTTAGAACCCGATATCGCATCTCACTTCTATGTTTCATGATAAGATATAATATTCATTGCGAAGTGTCATGTATACCTCGTATTCACTTCAAGAGAATGTAAATGCGACACTTCCTTGCTAGGAAATAGCGTTTCCAGATGACCACGCATCGTAGGAATAGAGTTCTAATACTTCTTAAACCGGGATGTCGCATCTCATTTCTATGTTTCATGATAAGATATAATATCCATTGCGAAGTGTCATGCATACCTCGTATTCACTTCAATGGAATGAAAATGCGACACTTCCATGCTAGGAAATAGCGTTTGCAGATGTATACGTATCGTAGCAATAGAGTTCTAATGCTTCTTAAAACGAGATGTCGCATTTCATTTCTATGTTTCGCGATAAGATATAATATTCATTGCGAAATGTCATGTATACCTCGTATTCACTTCAAAAGAATGTAAATGCGACACTTCCTTGCTAGGAAATAGCGTTTCCAGATGACCACGCATCGTAGGAATAGAGTTCCAATACTTCTTAAAGCGAGATGTCGCATCTCATTTCTATGTTTCATGATAAGATATAATATCCATTGCGAAGTGTCATGCATACCTCGTTTTCACTTCAATGGAATGAAGATGCGACACTACCATGCTAGGAAATAGCGTTTGCAGATGTCTACTTATCGCAGCAAGAGAGTTCTAATGCTTCTTAAAACGAGATGTCGCATTTCATTTCTATGTTTCGTGATAAGATATAATATTCATTGTGGAGTGTTATGTATACCTCGTATTCACTTCAAAAGAATGTAAATGCGGCACTTCCTTGCTAGGAAATATTATTTGCATATGTCTACGTATCGTAAAGATAGAGTTCTAATGCATCTTATATCGCGATATCGCAACCCGCGTCTATGTTTCTTGATCAGATGTAATATTCGTTGCGAAGTGTCATGTATGCCTCGCATTCACTTCAAATGGATGTAAATGCGACACTTCCTTGCTAGGAAATAGCGTTGACAGATGACCACGTATCGTAAGAGTAGTGTTTTAATACTTCTTAAAACGCGATGTCGCATTTCATTTCTATGTTTCGTGATAAGATATAATATTCATTGCGAAGTGTCACGTATACCTCGTATTCACATCAAATGAATGTAAATGCGACACTTCCATGCTAGGAAATAGCGTTTCCAGGTGACCACGTATCGTAAGAATAGAGTTCTAGTGCTTCTTAAAACGAGATGTCGCATTTCATTTCTATGTTTCGTGATAAGATATAATATTCATTGCGAAGTGTCATATATACCTCGTATTCTCTTGAAGTGAATGTAAATGCGACACTTCCATGCTAGGAAATAGCGTTTGCAGATGTCTACGTATCGTAGCAATAGAGTTCTAGTGCTTCTTAGAACGCGATATTGCATCTCACTCCTATGTTTCATGATAAGATATAATATTCATTGCGAAGTGTCATGTATACCTCGTATTCACTTCAAAAGAATGTAAATGCACCACTTCCTTGCTAGAAAATAGCGTTTGCAGATTTCTACGTATCGTAGCAATAGAGTACTAATGCTTCTCAAAGCGCGATAACCCATCTCATTTCAATGTTTCATTATAAGATATAATGTTCATTCCGATGTGTCATGGATATCTCGTATTCACTTCAAAAGAATGTAAATGCGAAACTTCCTTGCTAGGAAGTAGCGCTTGCAGATGTCTACGTATCGAAGCAATAGTGTTCTAATGCTTGTCAAAACGCGATATTGCTACTCATTCCTTTGTTTCATGATAAGAAATGATATTCATTCCGATGTGTCATGTATATCTCGAATTCACTTCAAATGAATGTAAATGCGAAACTTCCATGCTAGGAAATAGCGTTTGCAGATGTCTACGTATCGTAGCAATGGAGTTCTAATGCTTCTCAAAACGCGATATCGCAACTCATTCCTATGTTTCATGATAAGATATAATATTCATTGCGAAGTGTCATGTATATCTCGTATTCACTTCAAAAGAATGTAAATGCGACACTCCCTTGCTAGGAAGTAGCGTTTGCAGAAGTCTACGTATCGTAGCAATAGAGTTCTAATGCTTCTTAAAACGCGATATCGCATCCCACTTCTATGTTTCATGATAAGATAAGATATTCATTGGGACGTGTAATGTATACCTCGTATTCACTTCAAACAAATGTAAATGCGACACTTTCATGCTAGGAAATAGCGTTTGCAGATGTCTACGTATCGTAGCAATAGAGATCTAATGCTTCTCAAAACGCGATATCGCATCTCATTCCTATGTTTCATGATAAGATATAATATTCATTGCGAACTGTCATGTATACCTCGTATTCACTTCAAAAGAATGTAAATGCGACATTTCCTTGCTAGGAAATAGCGTTTGCAGATGTTTTCCTATCGAAGAAATAGAGTTCTGATGCTTCATATAACGCGATATCGCATCCCATTTCTATGTTTCATGATAAGATATAATATTCATTACGAAGTGTCATGTATACCTCGATTTCACTTCACAAGAATATAAATGCGACACTTCCATGCTAGGAATTAGCGTTTGCAGATGTCTACGTATCGTAGCAATAGAGTTCTAGTGCTTCTTAAAACGCGATATCGCATCCGACTTCTATGTTTCATGATAAGATATAACATTCATTGCGAATTGTCAGGCATACCTCGTACTCACTTCAAACGAATGTAAATGCGACACTTCCTTGCTAGGAAATAGCGTTTGCAGAAGTCTAGGTATCAAAACTATAAATTTCTGGTGCTTCTTAAAATGAGATGACGCATCACACTTCTATGTTTCATGATAAGATATAATATTCATTGCGAAGTGTCATGTATACCTCGCGTACACATCAAATGAATGTAAGTGCGACACTTACATGCTAGGAAATAGCGTTTGCAGATGTCTACGTATCGTAGCAATAGAGTTCTAATGCTTCCTAAAACGCGATATCGCATCTCACATCTATGTTTCATGATAAGATATAATATTCATTGCGGAGTATCATGTATACCTCGTATTCACTTCAAAATAATGTAAATGCGACACTTCCATGCTAGGAAATAGCGTTTGCAGATGTCTACGTATCGTAGCAATAGTGTTCTAATGCTTCTCAAAACGCGATATCGCAACTCATTCCTATGTTTCATGATAAGATATAATATTCATTGCGAAGTGTCATGTATATCTCGTATTCACTTCAAAAGAATGTAAATGCGACACTCCCTTGCTAGGAAGTAGCGTTTGCAGAAGTCTACGTATCGTAGCAATAGAGATCTAATGCTTCTTAAAACGCGATATCGCATCCCACTTCTATGTTTCATGATAAGATAAGATATTCATTGTTACGTGTAATGTATACCGCGTATTCACTTCAAACGAATGTAAATGCGACACTTTCATGCTAGGAAATAGCGTTTGCAGATGTCTACGTATCGTAGCAATAGAGTTCTAGTGCTTCCTAAAACGCAATATCGCATCTGTCTTCTATGCTTCATGATAAGATATAATATTCATTGCGAATTGTCATGTATACCTCGATTTCACATCACAAGAATGTAAATGCAACGCTTCCATGCTAGGAAGTAGCGTTTGCAGATGTCTACGTATCGTAGCAATAGAGTTCTAGTGCTTCTTAAAACGAGATATCGCATCTGACTTCTATGTTTCGTGATAAGATATAAGATTCATTGCGAAGTGTCATGTATACCTCGTACTCACATCACAAGTATGTAAAAGCGGCACTTCCTTGCTAGGAAGTAGCGCTTGCAGATGTCTACGTATCGAAGCAATGGTGTCCTATTGCTTGTCAAAACGCGATATTGCAACTCATTCCTATGTTTCATGATAAGATATAATATTCATTGCGAAGTGTCATGTATATCTCGTATTCATTTCAAAGGAATGTAAATGCCAAACTTCCATGCTAGGAAATAGCGTTTGCAGATGTCTACCTATCGTAGCAATAGAGTTCTAATGCTTCTCAAAAGGCGATATCGCAACTCATTCCTATGTTTCATGATAAGATATAATATTCATTCCGATGTGTCATGTATATCTCGTATTCACTTCAAAAGAATGTAAATGCGAAACTTCCATGCTAGGAAATAGCGTTTGCAGATGTCTACGTATCGTAGCAATAGAGATCTGATGCTTCTCAAAATGCGATATCGCATCTCATTCCTATGTTTCATGATAAGATATAATATTCATTGCGAACTGTCATGTATACCTCGTATTCACTTCAAAAGAATGTAAATGCGACACATACATGCTAGAAAATAGCGGTTGCAGATGTTTACGTATCGTAGCAATAGAGTTCTAATGCTTCTTAAAACGAGATGTCGCATTTCATTTCTATGTTTCGTGATAAGATATAATATTCATTTTGGAGTGTTATGTATACCTCGTATTCACTTCCAAAGAATGTAAATGTGACACTTCCATCCTAGGAAATAGCGTTTGCAGATGTCTACGTATCGTAGCAATAGAATTCTAATGCTTCCTAAAACGCGATATCGCATCTCACTTCTATGTTTCATGATAAGATATAATATTCATTGCGAAGTGTCATGTATATCTCGTATTCACTTCTAAGGAATGTAAACGTGACGCTTCCATGCAAGGAAATAGTGGTTGCAGATGTTTACGTATCGTAGCAATAGTGTTCTAATGCTTCTTAAAACGAAATGTCGCATTTCATTTCTATGTTTCGTGATAAGATATAATATTCATTTTGGAGTGTTATGTATACCTCGTATTCACTTCAAAAGAATGTAAATGCGTCACTTCCATGATAGAAAATAGCCTTTGCAGATATCTCCGCGTCGAAGCCATAGGGTCCTAATTCTTCTTAAAACGCGATATCGCATCTCACTTCTATGTTTCATGATAAGGTATAATATTCATTGCGAAGTGTCATGTATATCTCGTATTCACTTCAAAGGAATGTAAACGTGACACTTCCATGCTAGGAAATAGTGGTTGCAGATGTTTACGTATCGTAGCAATAGAGTTCTGATGCTTCTTAAAACGAGATGTCGCATTTCATTTCTATGTTTCGTGATATGATATAATATTCATTTTGGAGTGTTATGTATACCTCGTACTCACTTCCAAAGAATGTAAATGTGACACTTCCATGCTAGGAAATAGCGTTTGCAGATGTCTACGTATCGTAGCAATAGAGTTCTAATGCTTCTTAGAACGCGATATCGCGTCACACTTCTATGTTTCATGATAAGATATAATATTCATTGCGAAGTGTCATGTATACCTCGTATTCACTTCAAAAGAATGTAAATGCGACACATACATGCTAGGAAATAGCGGTTGCACATGTTTACGTATCGCAGCAATAGGGTTCTAATGCTTCTTAAAACGAGATGACGCATTTCATTTCTATGTTTCGTGATAAGATATAATATTCATTTTGGAGTGTTGTGTATACCTCGTATTCGCATCAAGAGAATGTAAATGCAACACTTCCATGCTAGGAAATAGCGTTTGCAGATGTCTACGTATATTAGCAATAGAGTTCTAATGCTTCTCAAGACGCGATATAGCACCTCATACCTATGTTTCATGATAAGATATAATATTCATTGCGAAGTGTCATGTATACCCCGTATTCACTCCAAAAGAATGTAAATGCGATACTTCCTTGCTAGGAAATAGCGTTTCCAGATGACCACGTATCGAAAGAATAGAGTTCTAATACTTCTAAAAACGAGATGTCGCATCTCATTTCCATGTTTCATGATAAGATATAATATCCATTGCGAAGTGTCATGCATACCTCTTATTCACTTCAAAGGAATGTAAATGCGACACTTCCATTCTAGGAAATAGCGTTTGCTGATGTCTACGTATCGTAGCAAGGGAGATCTAATGCTTCTTAAAACGAGATGTAGTATTTCATTTCTATGTTTCGTGATAAGATATAATATTCATTGTGGAGTGTTATGTATACCTCGTATTCACTTCAAAAGAATGTAAGTGCGACACTTGCATGCTAGGAAATAGCGTTTGCAGATGTCTACGTATCGCAGCAATAGGGTTCTAACGCTTCTTAAAACGCGATATCGCATCTCACTTCTATGTTTCATCATAAGATATAATATTCATTGCGAAGTGTCATGTATACCTCGTATTCACTTCAAAAGAATGTAAATGCGACACTTCCTTGCTAGGAAATAGCGTTTCCAGACGACTACGTATAGTAGCAGTAGAGTTCTAGTGCTTCTTAAATCGCAATATCGCATCTCACTTCTATGTTTCGAGATAAGATATAATATTCATTGGGAAGTGCCATGTATAAGTCGTATTCACTTCAAAAGAGTGTTAATGCGACACTTACATGCTAGGAAATATTATTTGCAGATGTCTACGTACCACAGCAATAGAGTACTAATGCTTCTAAAACGGGATGTCTCATTTCATTTCTATGTTTCGTGATAAGATATAATTTTCATTGCGAAGTGTCATGCATACCTCGTATTCACTTCAAAAGAATGTAAATGCGACACTTCCATGCTAGGAAATAGCGTTTGCTGATGTCTACGTATCGAAAGAATAGAGTTCTAGTACTTCTTAAAACGAGATGTCGCATCTCATTTCCATGTTTCATGATAAGATATAATATCCATTGCGAAGTGTCATGTATACCTCGTATTCACTTCAAAAGAATGTAAATGCGACACTTCCATGCTAGGAAATAGCGTTTGCTGATGTCTACGTATCGTAGCAAGAGAGTTCTAATGCTTCTTAAAACGAGATGTCGCATCTCATTTCTATGTTTCATGATAAGATATAATATTCATTGTGAAGTGTCATGTATACCTCGCGTTCACTTCAATGGAATGTAAATGCGACATTTCCTTCCTAGGAAATAGAGTTTGCAGATGTCTACGTATATTAGCAATAGAGTTCTAATGCTTCTCAAAACGCGATATAGCACCTCATACCTATGTTTCATGATAAGATATAATATTCATTGCGAAGTGTCATGTATACCTCGTATTCACTTCAAAAGAATGTAAATGCGACACTTCCATTCCAGGAAATAACGTTTGCAGATGTCTACGTATATTAGCCATAGAGTTCTAATGCTTCTCAAAACGCGATATCGCATCTCATTCCTATGTTGCACTATAAGATATAATACTCGTTGCGAAGTGTCATGTATAGCTAGTATTCACTTCAAAAGAATGTAAATGCGACACTTCCATGCTAGGAAATAGCGTCTGCAGTTGTCTACGTATCGTAGCAATAGGGTTCTAATGCTTCTCAAAACGCGATATAGCACCTCATTCCTATGTTTCATGATAAGATATAATATTCTTTGCGAACTGTCATGTATATCTTGTATTCACTTCAAAAGAATGTAAATGCGACACTTCCATGCTAGGAAATAGCGTTTCCAGATGACCACGTATCGAAAGAATAGAGTTCTAATACTTCTTAAAACGAGATGTCGCATCTCATTTCTATGTTTCGTGATAAGATATAATATTCATCGTAGAGTGTTATGTATACCTCGTATTCACTTCAAAAGAATGTAAATGCGACACTTCCGTGCTAGGAAATAGCGTCTGCAGATGTCTACGTATCGTAGCAATAGAATTCTAATGCTTCTCAAAACGCGATATAGCACCTCATTCCCATGTTTCATGAAAAGATATAATATTCTTTGCGAAGTGTCATGTATATCTTGTATTCACTTCAAAAGAATGTAAACCCGACACTTCCATGCTAGGAAATAGCGTTTGCAGATGTCTACGTATCATGGCAATAGAGGTCTAATGCTTCCTAAAACTAGATATCGCATCTCATTTCTATGTTTCATGATAAGATATAATATTCATTGCGAAATGTCATGTATACCTCGTATTCACTACAAAAGAATGCAAATTACACACTTCCCTCCTAGGAAATGCGTTTCTCGTTGTCCACGTATCGAAGCAATGGAGTTCTAATGCTTCTTAAATCGCGATAATGCATCTCATTTCTATGTTTCACGATAAAACATAATATTCATCGCAAACTGATATGAATACCTCGCATACACTCAATAGAATGTAAATGTCACATGTCCTTTCTAGGAAATAGCGTTTCCAGATGTCTACGTATCGAAGCAATGGAGTTCTAATGGTTCTTAAAACGCGCTATCGCATCTCACTTCTGTATTTCATGATAAGATATAATATGCATTGCGAAGTGTTATGTGTACCTCGCCTACACTTCAAAAGAATGTAAATGCCACACTTCCGTTCTAGGAAATGCGTTTCCAGCTGTCTACCTATCGAAATAGTATAGTGCTAATGCTTCTTAAAACGGGATTCCGCATCTCATTTCTATGTCCCATGATAAGATATAATATTCATCCTGAAGTGCTATGTATACCTCGTCAGCACTTCAATATAATGTAAATGTCACACGTCCTTGCTAGGAAATAGCGTTTCCATATGTTTACGTATCGAAGCAATAGAGTTCTAATGCTTCTTAAATCGTGATATCGCATCTCATTTCTATGTTTCATGATAAGATATAATATTCATTGTGAAGTGTCATGTGTACCTCGCGTTCACTTCAATGGAATGTAAATGCGACATTTCCTTCCTAGGAAATAGAGTTTGCAGATGTCTACGTATATTAGCAATAGAGTGCTAATGCTTCTCAAAACGCGATATAGCACCTCATACCTATGTTTCATGATAAGATATAATATTCATTGTGAAGTGTCATGTATAACTCGCGTTCACTTCAATGGAATGTAAATGCGACATATCCTTCCTATGAAATGGAGTTTGCAGATGTCTACCTATATTAGCAATGGAGTACTAATGCTTCTCAAAACGCGATATAGCACCTCATTCCTATGTTTCATGATAAGATATAATATTCCTTGCGAAGTGTCATGTATATCTTGTATTCACTTCAAAAGAATGTAAATGCGACACTTCCATGCTAGGAAATAGCGTTTGCAGATCTCTACGTATCGTAGCAGTAGAGTTCTTATGCTTCTTAAAACGCGATATCGCATCTCATTTCTATGTTTCATGATAAGATATAATATCCATTGCGAAGTGTCATGCATACCTCGTATTCACTTCAGTGGAATGTAAATGCGACACTTCCATGCTAGGAAATAGCGTTTGCATATGGCTGCGTATCGTAGCAAGAGAGTTCTAATGCTTCTTCAAACGAGATGTCGCATTTCATTTCTATGTTTCGTGATAAGATATAATACTCATTGTGGAGTGTTATGTATACCTCGTATTCACTTCAAAAGGATGTAAATGCGACACACCCTTGCTGGGAAATAGCGTTTCCAGATGAATACGTGTCGAAACAATAGAGATCTAATGATTCTTAAATCGAGATGTCGCATTTCATTCCTATGATTCGTGATGAGATACAATATTCATTGTAGAGTGTTATGTATACCTCGTATTCACTTCAAAAGAATGTAAATGCGACACTTCCATGCTAGGAAATAGCGTTTGCAGATGTCTACGTATCGTAGCCATAGAGTTCTAATGCTACTTAAAACGAGATGTGGCATTTCATTTCTATGTTTCGTGATAAGATATAATATTCATTGTGGAGTGTTATGTATACCTCGTATTCACGTCAAAAGAATGTAAATGCGAGCCTTCCATGCTAGGAAATAGCGTTTGCAGATGTCTAAGTATCGTAGCAATAGAGTTCTAATGCTTCTTAGAACGCGATATCGCATCTCACTTCTATGTTTCATGATAAGATATAATATTCATTGCGAAGTGTCATGTATACCTCGTATTCGCTTCAAAAGAATGTAAATGCGGCACTTCCTTGCTCGGAAATAACGTTTCCAGATGACCACGTATCGAAACAATAGAGCTCTAATACTTCTTAAAACGAGATGCCGCATCACATTTCTATGTTTCGTGATAAGATATAATATTCAATGTAGAGTGTTATGTATATCTCGTATTCACTTCAAGTGAATGTAAATGCGACACTTCCATGCTAGGAAATAGCGTTTGCAGATGTCTACGTATCGTAGCAATTGAGTTCTAATGCTTCTTAAAACGCGATATCGCATCTCATTCCTATGTTTCATTATAAGATATAATACTCATTGCGAAGTGTCATGTATACCTCGTATTCACGTCAAAAGAATGTAAATGCGACTCTTCCTTGCTAGGAAATATCGTTTCCAGATGATCACGTATCGAAAGAGTAGAGTCCTAATACTTCTTATAACGCGATATCGCATCTCACTACTTTGCTTCATGATAAGATATAATATTCATTGCGAAGTGTCACGTATACCTCGTATTCACTCCAAAAGAATGTGAATGCGATACTTACATGCTAGGTAATAGCGTTTGCAGATGTCTACGTATCGTAGCAATAGAGTTCTAATGCTTCTTAAAACGAGATGTAGCATTTCATTTCTATGCTTCGTAATAAGATATAATATTCATTATGGAATGTTATGTATACATCGTATTCACTTCAAAAGAATGTAAATGCGACACTTCCTTGCTAGGATAAAACGTTTGCAGATGTCTACGTATATTAGCAATAGAGTTCTAACGCTTCTCAAAACGCGATATAGCACCTCATTCCTATGTTTCATGATAAGATATAATATTCATTGCGAAGTGTCATGTATAACTCGTATTCACTTCAAAAGAATGTAAATACGACACTTCCATGCTAGGAAGTAGCGTTTGCAGATGTCTACGTATCGTAGCAATAGAGATCTAATGCTTCCTAAAACGCGATATCGCATCTCACATATATGTTTCATGATAAGATATAATATTCATTGCGAAGTGTGATGTATACATCGTATTCACTTCAAAAGAATGTAAATGCGACACTTCCATGCTAGGAAATAGCGTTTGCAGATGTCTACGTATCGTAGCAATAGAGTTCTAATGCTTCTAAAAACGCGATATCGCATCTCACTGCTATGTTTCATGACAAGATATAATATTCATTATGGAGTGTTATGTATACCTCGTATTCACTTCAAAAGAATGTAAATGCGACATTTGCATGCTAGGATATAGCGTTTGCAGATGCCTACGTATCGTAGCAATAGAGTTCTAATGCTTCCTAAAACGCGATATCGCATCTCACTTCTATGTGTCATGATAAGATATAATATTCATTGCGAAGTGTCATTTATACCTCGTATTCACTTCAAAAGAATATAAATGCGACACTTCCATGCTAGGAAATAGCGTTTGCAGATGTCTACGTATCGTAGCAATAGAGTTCTGACGCTTCTTAAAACGAGATGTCGCATTTCATTTCTATGTTTCGTGATAAGATATAATCTTCATTTTGGAGTGTTATGTATACCTCGTATTCACTTCAAAAGAATGTAAATACGACACTTCCATGCTAGGAAATATTGTTTGCAGATGTCTACGTATCGTAGCAGTAGGGTTCTAATGCTTCTTAAAACGAGATGTCGTATTTCATTTCTATGTTTCATGATAAGATATAATATTCATTGCGAAGTGTCATGTATACCTCGTATTCACTTCAAAAGAATGCAAATGCGACACTTCCATGCTAGGAAATAGCGTTTGCAGATGTCTACGTATCGTAGCAATAGAGTTCTAATGCTTCTTAAAACGAGATGTCGCATTTCATTTCTATGTTCCGTGATAAGATATAATATTCATTTTGGAGTGTTATGTATACCTGGCATTCACTTCAAAAGTATGTAAATGCGACACTTCCTTGGAAGGAAATATTGTTTGCAGATGTCTACGTATCGTAGCAAGAGAGTTCTAATGCTTCTTAAAACGAGATGTCGTATTTCATTTCTATGTTTCATGATATGATATAATATCCATTGCGAAGTGTCATCCATACCTCGTATTCACTTCAATGGAATGTAAATGCGACACTTCCATGCTAGGAAATAGCGTTTGCAGATTGCTGCGTATCGTAGCAAGAGAGTTCTAATGCTTCTTAAAACGAGATGTCGCATTTCATTTCTATGTTCCCTGATAAGGTATAATATTCATTTTGGAGTATTATGTATACCTCGTATTCACTTCAAAAGAATGTAAATGCGACACTTCCTTGCTAGGAAATATTGTTTGCAGATGTCTACGTATTGTAGCAGTAGATTTCTAATGCTTCTTAAAACGCGATATCGCATCTCATTTCTATGTTTCACGATAAGATATAATATCCATTGCTAAGTGTCATGCATACCTCGTATTCACTTCAAAGGAATGTAAATGCTACACTTCCATGCTAGGAAATAGCGTTTGCAGATTGCTGCGTATCGTAGCAAGGGAGTTCTAATGCTTGTTAAAACGAGATGTCGCATTTCATTCCTATGTTTCATGATACGATATATTATTCATTGCGGAGTGTCATGTATACCTCGTAACCACTTCAAAAGTATGTAAATGCGACACTTCCTCGCTAGGAAATAGCATTTCCAGATGTCAACGTATCGAAACAATAGAGTTCTAATGCTTCTTGAAGCGAGATGTCGCATATCATTTCTATGTTTCATGATACGATATAATATTCATTGCGGAGTGCCATGTATACCTCGTAACCACTTCAAAAGAATGTAAATGCGACACTTCCTTGCGAGGAAATAGCGTTTCCAGATGACCACGTATCGAAAGAATAGAGTTCTAATACTTCTTAGAACGAGATGTCGCATCTCATTTCTATGTCTCGTGATATGATATAATATTCATTGGGAAGTGTCACGTATACCTCGTATTCACTCCAAAAGAATGTAAATGCGACACTTACATGCTAGGAAATAGCGTTTGCAGATGTCTACGTATCGTAGCAATAGAGTTCTAATGCTTCTTAAAACGAGATGTCGTACTTCATTTCTATGTTTCATGATAAGATATAATATTCATTGCGAAGTGTCATGTATACCTCGTATTCACTTCAAAAGAATGCAAATGCGACACTTCCATGCTAGGAAATAGCGTTTGCAGATGTCTACGTATCGTAGCAATAGAGTTCTAATGCTTCTTAAAACGAGATGTCGCATTTCATTTCTATGTTCCGTGATAAGATATAATATTCATTTTGGAGTGTTATGTATACCTCGTATTCACTTCAAAAGAATGTAAATGCGATACTTCCTTGCTAGGAAATATTGTTTGCAGATGTCTACGTATTGTAGCAGTAGATTTCTAATGCTTCTTAAAACGCGATATCGCATCTCATTTCTATGTTTCACGATAAGATATAATATCCATTGCTAAGTGTCATGCATACCTCGTATTCACTTCAAAGGAATGTAAATGCTACACTTCCATGCTAGGAAATAGCGTTTGCAGATTGCTGCGTATCGTAGCAAGGGAGTTCTAATGCTTGTTAAAACGAGATGTCGCATTTCATTCCTATGTTTCATGATACGATATAATATTCATTGCGGAGTGTCATGTATACCTCGTAACCACTTCAAAAGTATGTAAATGCGACACTTCTTCGCTAGGAAATAGCATTTCCAGATGTCAACGTATCGAAACAATAGAGTTCTAATGCTTCTTGAAGCGAGATGTCGCATATCATTTCTATGTTTCATGATACGATATAATATTCATTGCGGAGTGCCATGTATACCTCGTAACCACTTCAAAAGAATGTAAATGCGACACTTCCTTGCTAGGAAATAGCGTTTCCAGATGACCACGTATCGAAAGAATAGAGTTCTAATACTTCTTAGAACGAGATGTCGCATCTCATTTCTATGTTTCGTGATAAGATATAATATTCATTGCGAAGTGTCACGTATACCTCGTATTCACTCCAAAAGAATGTAAATGCGACACTTACATGCTAGGAAATAGCGTTTGCAGATGTCTACGTATCGTAGCAATAGAGTTCTAATGCTTCTTAAAACGAGATGTCGCATTTCATTTCTATGCTTCGTAATAAGATATAATATTCATTATGGAATGTTATGTATACCTCGTATTCACTTCAAAAGAATGCAAATGCGACACTTCCTTGCTAGGATAAAACGTTTGCAGATGTCTACGTATATTAGCTATAGAGTTCTAACGCTTCTCAAAACGCGATATAGCACCTCATTCCTATGTTTCATGATAAGATATAATATTCATTGCGAAGTGTCATGTATATCACGTATTCACTTCAAAAGAATGTAAATACGACACTTCCATGCTAGGAAGTAGCGTTTGCAGATGTCTACGTATCGTAGCAATAGAGATCTAATGCTTCCTAAAACGCGATATCGCATCTCACATCTATGTTTCATGATAAGATATAATATTCATTATGGAGTGTTATGTATACCACGTATTCACTTCAAAAGAATGTAAATGCGACATTTCCATGCTAGGAAATAGCGTTTGCAGATGCCTACGTATCGTAGCAATAGAGTTTTAATGCTTCTCAATACTCGATATAGCACCTCATTCCTATGTTTCATGATAAGATATAATATTCCTTGCGAAGTGTCATGTATATCTTGTATTCACTTCAAAAGAATGTAAATGCGACACTTCCATGCTAGGAAATAGCGTTTGCAGATCTCTACGTATCGTAGCAGTAGAGTTCTTATGCTTCTTAAAACGCGATATCGCATCTCATTTCTATGTTTCATGATAAGATATAATATCCATTGCGAAGTGTCATGCATACCTCGTATTCACTTCAGTGGAATGTAAATGCGACACTTCCATGCTAGGAAATAGCGTTTGCATATGGCTGCGTATCGTAGCAAGAGAGTTCTAATGCTTCTTAAAACGAGATGTCGCATTTCATTTCTATGTTTCGTGATAAGATATAATATTCATTGTGGAGTGTTATGTATACCTCGTATTCACTTCAAAAGGATGTAAATGCGACACACCCTTGCTGGGAAATAGCGTTTCCAGATGAATACGTGTCGAAACAATAGAGATCTAATGATTCTTAAATCGAGATGTCGCATTTCATTCCTATGATTCGTGATGAGATACAATATTCATTGTAGAGTGTTATGTATACCTCGAATTCACTTCAAAAGAATGTAAATGCGACACTTCCATGCTAGGAAATAGCGTTTGCAGATGTCTACGTATCGTAGCAATTGAGTTCTAATGCTTCTTAAAACGCGATATCGCATCTCATTCCTATGTTTCATTATAAGATATAATACTCATTGCGAAGTGTCATGTATACCTCGTATTCACGTCAAAAGAATGTAAATGCGACTCTTCCTTGCTAGGAAATATCGTTTCCAGATGATCACGTATCGAAAGAGTAGAGTCCTAATACTTCTTATAACGCGATATCGCATCTCACTACTTTGCTTCATGATAAGATATAATATTCATTGCGAAGTGTCACGTATACCTCGTATTCACTCCAAAAGAATGTGAATGCGATACTTACATGCTAGGAAATAGCGATTGCAGATGTCTACGTATCGTAGCAATAGAGTTCTAATGCTTCTTAAAACGAGATGTAGCATTTCATTTCTATGCTTCGTAATAAGATATAATATTCATTATGGAATGTTATGTATACATCGTATTCACTTCAAAAGAATGTAAATGCGACACTTCCTTGCTAGGATAAAACGTTTGCAGATGTCTACGTATATTAGCAATAGAGTTCTAACGCTTCTCAAAACGCGATATAGCACCTCATTCCTATGTTTCATGATAAGATATAATATTCATTGCGAAGTGTCATGTATAACTCGTATTCACTTCAAAAGAATGTAAATACGACACTTCCATGCTAGGAAGTAGCGTTTGCAGATGTCTACGTATCGTAGCAATAGAGATCTAATGCTTCCTAAAACGCGATATCGCATCTCACATATATGTTTCATGATAAGATATAATATTCATTGCGAAGTGTGATGTATACATCGTATTCACTTCAAAAGAATGTAAATGCGACACTTCCATGCTAGGAAATAGCGTTTGCAGATGTCTACGTATCGTAGCAATAGAGTTCTAATGCTTCTTAAAACGAGATGTAGCATTTCATTTCTATGTTTCATGATAAGATATAATATTCATTATGGAGTGTTATGTATACCTCGTATTCACTTCAAAAGAATGTAAATGCGACATTTGCATGCTAGGATATAGCGTTTGCAGATGCCTACGTATCGTAGCAATAGAGTTTTAATGCTTCTCAATACGCGATATAGCACCTCGTTCCTATGTTTCATGATAAGATACGATATTCTTTGCGAAGTGTCATGTATATCTTGTATTCACTTCAAAAGAATGTAAATGCGACACATCCATGCTAGGAAATAGCGTTTGCAGATGTCTACGTATCGTAGCAATAGAGTTCTAGTGCTTCCTAAAACGCGATATCGCATCTCACTTCTATGTGTCATGATAAGATATAATATTCATTGCGAAGTGTGATTTATACCTCGTATTCACTTCAAAAGAATATAAATGCGACACTTCCATGCTAGGAAATAGCGTTTGCAGATGTCTACGTATCGTAGCAATAGAGTTCTGACGCTTCTTAAAACGAGATGTCGCATTTCATTTCTATGTTTCGTGATAAGATATAATCTTCATTTTGGAGTGTTATGTATACCTCGTATTCACTTCAAAAGAATGTAAATACGACACTTCCTTGCTAGGAAATATTGTTTGCAGATGTCTACGTATCGTAGCAGTAGGGTTCTAATGCTTCTTAAAACGAGATGTCGTATTTCATTTCTATGTTTCATGATAAGATATAATATTCATTGCGAAGTGTCATGTATACCTCGTATTCACTTCAAAAGAATGCAAATGCGACACTTCCATGCTAGGAAATAGCGTTTGCAGATGTCTACGTATCGTAGCAATAGAGTTCTAATGCTTCTTAAAACGAGATGTCGCATTTCATTTCTATGTTCCGTGATAAGATATAATATTCATTTTGGAGTGTTATGTATACCTCGTATTCACTTCAAAAGAATGTAAATGCAACACTTCCTTGGAAGGAAATATTGTTTGCAGATGTCTACGTATCGTAGCAAGAGAGTTCTAATGCTTCTTAAAACGAGATGTCGTATTTCATTTCTATGTTTCATGATAAGATATAATATCCATTGCGAAGTGTCATCCATACCTCGTATTCACTTCAATGGAATGTAAATGCGACACTTCCATGCTAGGAAATAGCGTTTGCAGATTGCTGCGTATCGTAGCAAGAGAGTTCTAATGCTTCTTAAAACGAGATGTCGCATTTCATTTCTATGTTCCCTGATAAGGTATAATATTCATTTTGGAGTATTATGTATACCTCGTATTCACTTCAAAAGAATGTAAATGCGACACTTCCTTGCTAGGAAATATTGTTTGCAGATGTCTACGTATTGTAGCAGTAGATTTCTAATGCTTCTTAAAACGCGATATCGCATCTCATTTCTATGTTTCACGATAAGATATAATATCCATTGCTAAGTGTCATGCATACCTCGTATTCACTTCAAAGGAATGTAAATGCTACACTTCCATGCTAGGAAATAGCGTTTGCAGATTGTTGCGTATCGTAGCAAGGGAGTTCTAATGCTTGTTAAAACGAGATGTCGCATTCCATTCCTATGTTTCATGATACGATATAATATTCATTGCGGAGTGTCATGTATACCTCGTAACCACTTCAAAAGTATGTAAATGCGACACATCCTCGCTAGGAAATAGCATTTCCAGATGTCAACGTATCGAAACAATAGAGTTCTAATGCTTCTTGAAGCGAGATGTCGCATATCATTTCTATGTTTCATGATACGATATAATATTCATTGCGGAGTGCCATGTATACCTCGTAACCACTTCAAAAGAATGTAAATGCGACACTTCCTTGCTAGGAAATAGCGTTTGCAGATGTCTACGTATCGAAGCAACAAGTATCTACTGCTTTCTAAATCGCGATATCGCATTTCACTTCTATGTATCGTGATAAGGTATAATATTCATTGCCCAGTGTCAATTATACCTTGCATACACTTCAAATGAATGTAAATGCGGTCCTTCCTTGCTAGGAAATAGTGTTTGCAGATGTCTCCGTATCGAAGCAATAGATTTCTAATGCTTCTTAAAACGCGATATCGCATTTCATTTCTATGTTTCATGATAAGATATAATATTCATTGCGGTGTGTCACTTATATCTCGCATACACTTCAAATGAATGTAAATGCGACACTTCCTTGCTAGGAAATAGCGTTTTCAGATGTCAACGCATCGAAACAATAAAGTTCTAATGCTACTTATAACGAGATGTCGCACCACACTTCTATGTTTCATGAAAAAAAATAATATTCATTGCGAAGTGTCATGTATACCTGGTATTCACTTCAAAATTATGTAAATGTGACAGTCCTTGCTAGGGAATAGCGTTTGCAGATGTCTACGTATCGTAGCAATAGAGTTCTAATGCTTCCTAAAACGCGATATCGCATCTCACTTCTATGTGTCATGATAAGATATAATATTCATTGCGAAGTGTCATTTATACCTCGTATTCACTTCAAAAGAATATAAATGCGACACATCCATGCTAGGAAATAGCGTTTGCAGATGTCTACGTATCGTAGCAATAGAGTTCTGTCGCTTCTTAAAACGAGATGTCGCATTTCATTTCTATGTTTCGTGATAAGATATAATCTTCATTTTGGAGTGTTATGTATACCTCGTATTCACTTCAAAAGAATGTAAATACGACACTTCCTTGCTAGGAAATATTGTTTGCAGATGTCTACGTATCGTAGCAGTAGGGTTCTAATGCTTCTTAAAACGAGATGTCGTATTTCATTTCTATGTTTCATGATAAGATATAATATTCATTGCGAAGTGTCATGTATACCTCGTATTCACTTCAAAAGAATGCAAATGCGACACTTCCATGCTAGGAAATAGCGTTTGCAGATGTCTACGTATCGTAGCAATAGAGTTCTAATGCTTCTTAAAACGAGATGTCGCATTTCATTTCTATGTTCCGTGATAAGATATAATATTCATTTTGGAGTGTTATGTATACCTCGTATTCACTTCAAAAGAATGTAAATGCGACACTTCCTTGGAAGGAAATATTGTTTGCAGATGTCTACGTATCGTAGCAAGAGAGTTCTAATGCTTCTTAAAAGGAGATGTCGTATTTCATTTCTATGTTTCGTGATAAGATATAATATTCATTGTGGAGTGTTATGTATACCTCGTATTCACTTCAAAAGGATGTAAATGCGACACACCCTTGCTAGGAAATAGCGTTCCCAGATGACTACGTGTCGAAAGAATAGAGATCTAATGATTCTTAAAACGAGATGTCGCATTTCATTCCTATGATTCGTGATAAAATACAATATTCATTGTAGAGTGTTATGTATACCTCGTATTCACTTCAAAAGAATGTAAATGCGACACTTCCATGCTAGGAAATAGCGTTTGCAGATGTCTACATATCGCAGCAACAGAGTTCTAATGCTACTTAAAACGAGATGTCGCATTTCATTTCTATGTTTCGTGATAAGATATAATATTCATTGTGGAGTGTTATGTATACCTCCTATTCACTTCAAAAGAATGTAAATGCGACACTTCCTTGCTAGGAAATAGCGTTTCCAGATGACCACGTATCGAAAGAATAGAGTTCTAATACTTCTTAAAACGAGATGTCGCATCTCATTCCTATGTTTCGTGATAAGATATAATATTCATTGTAGAGTGTCACGTATACCTCGTATTCACTCCAAAAGAATGTAAATGTGACACTTACATGCTAGGAAATAGCGTTTGCAGATGTCTACGTATCGTAGCAATGGATTTCTAATGCTTCTCAAAACGAGATATCGTGTTTCATTTCTATGCTTCGTAATAAGATATAATATTCATTATGGAATGTTATGTATACCTCGTATTCACTTCAAAAGAATGTAAATGCGACACTTCCTTCCTAGGATATAACGTTTGCAGATGTCTACGTATCGTAGCAATTGAGTTCTAATGCTTCTTAAAACGCGATATCGCATCTCATTCCTATGTTTCATTATAAGATATAATACTCATTGCGAAGTGTCATGTATACCTCGTATTCACGTCAAAAGAATGTAAATGCGACTCTTCCTTGCTAGGAAATATCGTTTCCAGATGATCACGTATCGAAAGAGTAGAGTCCTAATACTTCTTATAACGCGATATCGCATCTCACTACTTTGCTTCATGATAAGATATAATATTCATTGCGAAGTGTCACGTATACCTCGTATTCACTCCAAAAGAATGTGAATGCGATACTTACATGCTAGGAAATAGCGTTTGCAGATGTCTACGTATCGTAGCAATAGAGTTCTAATGCTTCTTAAAACGAGATGTAGCATTTCATTTCTATGCTTCATAATAAGATATAATATTCATTATGGAATGTTATGTATACATCGTATTCACTTCAAAAGAATGTAAATGCGACACTTCCTTGCTAGGATAAAACGTTTGCAGATGTCTACGTATATTAGCAAAAGAGTTCTAACGCTTCTCAAAACGCGATATAGCACCTCATTCCTATGTTTCATGATAAGATATAATATTCATTGCGAAGTGTCATGTATAACTCGTATTCACTTCAAAAGAATGTAAATACGACACTTCCATGCTAGGAAGTAGCGTTTGCAGATGTCTACGTATCGTAGCAATAGAGATCTAATGCTTCCTAAAACGCGATATCGCATCTCACATATATGTTTCATGATAAGATATAATATTCATTGCGAAGTGTGATGTATACATCGTATTCACTTCAAAAGAATGTAAGTGCGACACTTCCATGCTAGGAAATAGCGTTTGCAGATGTCTACGTATCGTAGCAATAGAGTTCTAATGCTTCTAAAAACGCGATATCGCATCTCACTGCTATGTTTCATGATAAGATATAATATTCATTATGGAGTGTTATGTATACCTCGTATTCACTTCAAAAGAATGTAAATGCGACATTTGCATGCTAGGATATAGCGTTTGCAGATGCCTACGTATCGTAGCAATAGAGTTTTAATGCTTCTCAATACGCGATATAGCACCTCATTCCTATGTTTCATGATAAGATACGATATTCTTTGCGAAGTGTCATGTATATCTTGTATTCACTTCAAAAGAATGTAAATGCGACACATCCATGCTAGGAAATACGTTTGCAGATGTCTACGTATCGTAGCAATAGAGTTCTAATGCTTCCTAAAACGCGATATCGCATCTCACTTCTATGTGTCATGATAAGATATAATATTCATTGCGAAGTGTCATTTATACCTCGTATTCACTTCAAAAGAATATAAATGCGACACTTCCATGCTAGGAAATAGCGTTTGCAGATGTCTACGTATCGTAGCAATAGAGTTCTAACGCTTCTTAAAACGAGATGTCGCATTTCATTTCTATGTTTCGTGATAAGATATAATCTTCATTTTGGAGTGTTATGTATACCTCGTATTCACTTCAAAAGAATGTAAATACGACACTTCCTTGCTAGGAAATATTGTTTGCAGATGTCTACGTATCGTAGCAGTAGGGTTCTAATGCTTCTTAAAACGAGATGTCGTATTTCATTTCTATGTTTCATGATAAGATATAATATTCATTGCGAAGTGTCATGTATACCTCGTATTCACTTCAAAAGAATGCAAATGCGACACTTCCATGCTAGGAAATAGCGTTTGCAGATGTCTACGTATCGTAGCAATAGAGTTCTAATGCTTCTTAAAACGAGATGTCGCATTTCATTTCTATGTTCCGTGATAAGATATAATATTCATTTTGGAGTGTTATGTATACCTCGTATTCACTTCAAAAGAATGTAAATGCGACACTTCCTTGGTAGGAAATATTGTTTGCAGATGTCTACGTATCGTAGCAAGAGAGTTCTAATGCTTCTTAAAACGAGATGTCGTATTTCATTTCTATGTTTCATGATAAGATATAATATCCATTGCGAAGTGTCATCCATACCTCGTATTCACTTCAATGGAATGTAAATGCGACACTTCCATGCTAGGAAATAGCGTTTGCAGATTGCTGCGTATCGTAGCAAGGGAGTTCTAATGCTTGTTAAAACGAGATGTCGCATTTCATTCCTATGTTTCATGATACGATATAATATTCATTGCGGAGTGTCATGTATACCTCGTAACCACTTCAAAAGTATGTAAATGCGACACTTCCTCGCTAGGAAATAGCATTTCCAGATGTCAACGTATCGAAACAATAGAGTTCTAATGCTTCTTGAAGCGAGATGTCGCATATCATTTCTATGTTTCATGATACGATATAATATTCATTGCGGAGTGCCATGTATACCTCGTAACCACTTCAAAAGAATGTAAATGCGACACTTCCTTGCTAGAAAATAGCGTTTGCAGATGTCTACGTATCGAAGCAACAAGTATCTACAGCTTTCTAAATCGCGATATCGCATTTCACTTCTATGTATCGTGATAAGGTATAATATTCTTTGCCCAGTGTCAATTATACCTTGCATACACTTCAAATGAATGTAAATGCGGTCCTTCCTTGCTTGGAAATAGTGTTTGCAGATGTCTCCGTATCGAAGCAATAGATTTCTAATGCTTCTTAAAACGCGATATCGCATTTCATTTCTATGTTTCATGATAAGATATAATATTCATTGCGATGTGTCACTTATATCTCGCATACACTTCAAATGAATGTAAATGCGACACTTCCTTGCTAGGAAATAGCGTTTTCAGATGTCAACGCATCGAAACAATGGAGTTTTAATGCTTCTTAAAACGAGATGTCGCACCTCACTTCTATGTTTCACGATAAAAAATAATATTCATTGCGAAGTGTCATGTATAACTGGTACTCACTTCAAAATTATGTTAATGTGACTGTCCTTGCTAGGGAATAGCGTTTGCAGATGTCTACGTATCGAAACAATAGCGTTTTAATGCTTCTTAAAACGAGATGTCGCATCTCACTCCTATGTTTCATGATAAGAAATAATATTCATTGCGAAATGTCATGTATACCTGGTGTTCACTTCAAATGAATGTCAAGGCGACACTTCCTTGCAGGAAATAGCGTTTGCAGATGTCTGCGTATCGAAGCAATAGAGTTCCAATGCTTCTTAAATCGCAATATCGCATCACACTTCTATGTTTCATGGTAAGATATAATATTAACTGCGAAGTGTCATATATACCTCGCATACACTTCGAACGAATGTAAATGCCACACATCCTTGCTGGGAAATAGCGGCTCGAGATGTCTACGTATCGAAGCGTTAGATTTCTAATGCTTCTTATAACACGACATCGCACCTTTCTTCGATGTTTCATGATAAGATATAACATTCATTGCGAAGTATTATGTATACTTCGTCTATACTCCGAATGAAAGTAAATGCCACATTTCCTTGCTGGGAAATATTCCACCATTGCTTCGATACGTGGACAAAAGGAAACGCATTTCCTAGGATGGACGTGTGCAATTTGCATTCTTTTGAAGTGTACACGACGTATACATAACACTTCGCAATGAACATTATATCTTATCATGCAACATAGAAATGAGATTCTATATCGCGTTTTAAAAAGCATTAGAACACTAATGCTCCGATACGTAGACATCTGAAAACGCATTTCCTAGCAAGGAAGTGTGGCATTCACATTCTTTTGAAGTGTAGACGAGGCATACATAACACATCGCAATGAATATGATATCTTATCATGAAACATAGGAAGGATATACGATATCGCGTTTTAAGAAGCAATAGAACTCTTTGCTCCGATACTTAGACATCTGGAAACGCTATTTCCTAGCAAGGACGTGTGACATTAACATTCATTTGAAGTGTAGACGAGGTATACATAACACATCGCAATGAATATCATATCTTATCAAGAAATATAGAACTGAGGTGCGATATCGCGGTTAAGGAAGCATTAGAATTCTATTGCTACGATACGTAGACATCTGCAAACAATATTTCCTAGCAAGGAAGTGTCGCATTTACATTCTTTTGAAGTGAATACGAGGTATACATAACACTCTACAATGAATATTGTATCTTATTACGAATCATAGGAATGAAATGCGACATCTCGTTTTAAGAAGCATTAGAACTCTACTGATACGATACGTAGACATCTGCAAACGCTATTTCCTAGCATGTAAGTTTCGCACTTACATTCTTTTGAAGTGAATACGAGGTATACATGACACTTCGCAATGAGTATTATATCTTATCATGAAACTAAAATGTGAGATGCGATATCGCGTTCTAAGAAGCATTAGAACTCTATTGCTACGATACGTAGACATCTGCAAACAATATTTACTAGCATAAAAGGGTCGCATTTACATTCTTATGAAGTGAATACGAGGTATACATAACATTCCATAATGAATATTATATCTTATCATGAAACATAGCAGTGAGATGGTATATCGCGTTTTAGGAAGCATTAGAACTCCATTGCTACGATACGTAGACATCTGCAAACGCTATTTCCTAGCATGGAAGTGCGCATTTAAATTCCATTGAAGTGAATACGAGGTATGCATGACACTTCGCAATGGATATTATATCTTATCATGAAACATAGAAGTGAAATGCGACATCTCGTTTTAAGAAGCATTAGAACTCTATTGCTACGATACGTAGACATCTGCAAACGCTATTTCCTAGCAAGGATGTGTCGCATTTACATTCTTTTGAAGTGAATACGAGGTATACATAACACTCTTCAATGAATATTGTATCTTATCACGAATCATAGGAATGAAACGCGACATCTCGTTTTAAGAAGCATTAGAACTCTATTGCTACGATACGTAAACATCTGCAAACAATATTTCCTAGCAAGGAAGTGTCGCATTTACATACCTCTGAAGTGAATACGTGGTATACATAGCACTCCAAAATGAATATTATATCTTATCACGAAACATAGAAAAGAAATGCGACATCTCGTTTTGAGAAGCATTAGAACTCTATTGCTACGATACGTAGACATCTGCAAACGCTATTTCCTAGCATCTAAGTGTCGCATTCACATTCCTTTGAACTGAATACGAGGTATACATGACACTTCGCAATGAATATTATATTTTATCATAAAACATAGAAGTGAGATGCGACATCTCCTTTTTAGAAGCACTAGAAATCTATTGTTTTGATACGTAGACATCTGGATACTCTATTTCCTAGCAAGGAAGTGTCGCATTTACATTCTTTTACAGTGAAAAACGAGGTATGCATGTCACTTCGAAATGAATATTATATCTTATCATGAAACATAGAAGGGAGATGCGATATCTCGTTTTGGGAAGCATTAGGACTGTATTGCTACGATACGTGGACATCTGCAAACGCTATTTCCTAGCAAGGATGTGTCGCATTTACATTTTTCTGATGTGAATACAAGGTATACATGGCTCTTCGCAATGAATATTATATCATATCGTGAAACATAGAAATGAGATGCGATATCTCGTTTTAAGAAGCATTAGAACTCTATTGATTCTACACGTAGATATCTGCAAACGCTACTTCCTAGCAAGGAAGTGTCGCATTTACATTCCATTGAAGTGAATACGAGGTATACATGCCACTCCGCAATGAATATTATATCTTATAGTGAAACAGAAATGAGATGCGATATCTCGTTTGGGAAGCATTAGAACTGTATTGCTACGATACGTCCACATCTGCAAACGCTATTTCCTAGGAAGGATGTGTCGCATTTACATTCGGTTGTAGCGAATGCAAGGTATACCTGACAGTTCGCAATGAATATTATATCTTATCATGAAACAAAGAAGTGAGATGCGATATCGCGATTTAAGAAGCATTAGAACTCCATTTCTACGTGACATAGACATCTGCAAACGCTGTCTCCTAGAGTGGAAGTGTCGCAGTTACGATCATTTGAAGTGAATTCGAGGTATACAATACACTGCACAATGAATATTATATCTTATCATGAAACATAGAAATGAGATGCAATATCGCGTTTTAAGAAGCATTGGAACACTATTGCTACGATACGTAGACATCTGCAAACGCCACTTCCTGGCAAGGAAGTGTCGCATTTACATTCTTTTGAAGTGAATACGAGGTATACATGACACTTCGCAATGAATATTATATCCTCTCATGAGACATAGAAATGAGGTGCGATATCGCGTTTTAACGAGCATTAGAACTCTATAGCTACGATACAGAGATATCTGGGAACGTAATTTCCTAGAAAGGAAATGTTGCATTTACATCCTTCTGAAGTGAATACGAGGTATACATGGCTCTTCGCAATGAATATTATATCTTATCATGAAACATAGGAATTAGATGCGATATCGCAATATAAGAAGCATTAGAACACTATTGCATCAATACGTAGACATCTGCAAACGCCACTTCCTAGCAAGAAAGTGTCGCATTTACATTCATTTGAAGTGTATCCGAGGTATGCATGACACTTCCCAATGAATATTATATCTTATCATGAAACATAGGAAGGAGATGCGATATCTCGTTTTGGGAAGCATTAGAACTGCATTGCTACGATACGTCGACATCTGCAAACGCTATTTCCTAGCAAGGAAGTGTCGCATTTACATTCTTCTGAAGTGAATACGAGGTATACATGACACATCGCAATGAATATTATATCTTATCATGAGACATAGATGTGGGATGCGATATCGCGCTTCAAGAAGCATTAGTACTCTATTGCTTCGATACATAGACATCTGGAAACGCTACTTCCTAGCATGGAAGTGTCGTATTTACATTCCTCTATAGCGAGTACGTGGTATACGTAACACTGCACAATGAATATTATATCTTATCATGAACCATAGAAGTGAAATGCGATATCGCGACATAAGAAGCATTAGAACTCTATTGCTTCGATACCTGGACATCAGTAAACACTACTTCCTTGCAAGGAAGTGTCGCATTTACATTCATTTGAAGTGTATCCGAGGTATACATAACAATTCGCAATGAATATCATATCTTATCATGAAACATAGAAATGAGATGTGATATCTCGTTTTAAGAAGCATTATAACCCTATTGCTACGATACGTAGACATCTGCAAACGCTATTTCCTAGCAAGAAAGTGTCGCATTTGCATTCTTTTGAAGTGTATACGAGGTATACATGACACTCGCAATGAATATTATATCTTATCATGAAACATAGAAATTAGATGCGATATCGCGATATAAGAAGCATTAGAACACTATTGCTTCTCAAAACGCGATATCGCAACTCATTCCTATGTTTCATGATAAGATATAATATTCATTGCGATGTGTCATGTACATCTCGTTTTCACTTCAAAAGAATGTAAATGCGACACTTCCATGCTAGGAAATAGCGTTTGCAGATGTCTACGTATCGTAGCAACAGAGTTCTAATGCTTCTTAAACGCGATGTCGCATTTCATTTCTATGTTTCGTGATGAGATATAATATTCATTGCGAAGTGTCATGCATACCTCGTATTCACCTCAAAAGAAAGTAAATGCGACACTTACATGCTAGGAAATAGCGTTTGCAGATATCTACGTATCGTAGCAATAGAGTTCTAATGCTTCTTAAAACGAGATGTCGCATTTCATTTATATGCTTCGTTATAAGATATAATATTCATTGTAGAGTGTTATGTATACCTCGTATTCATTCCGAAAGAATGTAAATGCGACACTTCCTTGCTAGGAAATAACATTTGCAGATGTCTACGCATCGTAGCAATAGAGTACTAGCGCTTCTTAAATCGCGATATCGCATCTCACATCGATGTTTCGAGATAAGATATAATATTCATTGCGAAGTGTCATGTATACCTCGTATTAGCTTCAAAAGAATGTAAATGCGGCATTTCCTTCCTAGGAAGTAGCGCTTGCAGATGTCTACGTATCGAAGCAATAGTGTTCTAATGCTTCTTAAAACGAGATGTCGCATTTCATTTCTATGTTTCGTAATAAGATATAGTATTCATTGTGGAGTGTTATGTACACCTCGTATTCACTTCAAAAGGATGTAAGTGCGACACTTCCGTGCTAGGAAATAGCGTTTGCAGATGTCTACGGATCACTGCAATAGAGTACTAATGCTTCTTAAAACGAGATGTCGTATTTCATTCCTATGTTTCATGATCAGATATAATATTCATTGCGAAGTGTCATGTATACCTCGTATTCACTTCAAATGAATGTAAATGCGAAACTTCCATGCTAGGAAATAGTGTTTGCAGATGTCTACGTATCGTAGCAATAGAGTTCTAATGCTTCTTAAAACGAGATGTCGCATTTCATTTCTATGTTTCGTGATAAGATATAATATTCATTGCGAAGTGTCATGTATACATCGTATTCACATCAAAAGAATGTAAATGCGACACTTCCATGCTAGGAAATAGCGTTTGCAGAAGTCTACGTATCGTAGCAATAGAGTTCTAATGCTTCTTAAATCGCGATGTCGCATTTGATTTCTACGTTTCGTAATAAGATATAATATTCATTGTGGAGTGTCATGTATACCTCGCATTCACTTCGAAAGAATGTAAATGCGACACTTCCTTGCTAGGAAATAGCGCTACCAGATGACCACGTATCGAAAGAATAGAGTTCTAATACTTCCTAAAACGAGATGTCGCATCTCATTTCTATGTTTCATGATAAGATATAATATCCATTGCGAAGTGTCATGTATATCTCGTATTCACTTCAATGGAATATAAATGCGACATTTCCATGCTAGGAAATAGAGTTCGCAGGTGTCTACGTATCCTAGCAATAGATTTCTAATGCTTCTTAGAACGCGATATCGCATCTCACTTCTATGCTTCATGATAAGATATAATATTCATTGCGAAGTGTCATGTATACCTCGTATTCACTTTAAAAGAATGAAAATGCGACACTTCCTTGCTAGGAAATAGCGTTCGCAGATGTCTACGTATCGTAGCAATAGAGTACTAATGCTTCTTAAAACGAGATGTCGTATTTCATTTCTATGTTTCGTAATAAGATATAATATTCATTGTGTAATGTTATGTGTACCTCGTATTCACTTCAGTGGAATGTAAGTGCGAAATTTCCTTGCTAAAAAATAGAGTTTGCTGTTGTCTTCGTATATTAGCAATAGAGTTCTAATGCTGCTCAAAACGCGATAAAGCACCTCATTCCCATGTTTCATGATAAGATATAATATTTATTGCGAAGTGTCATGTATATCTCGTATTCACTTCAAAAGAATGTAAATGCGACACTTCCATGCTAGGAAATATTGTTTGCAGATGTCTACGTATCGTAGCAATAGAGTTCTAGTGCTTCTTAAAACGAGATGTCGTATTTCATTTCTATGTTTCGTAATAAGATATAATATTCATTGTGTAATGTTATGCAAACCTCGTATTCACTTCAATGGAGTGTTTAGTGCGACATTTCCTTGCTAGGAAATAGCGATTGCATATGTCTACGTATCGTAGCAATAGAGTTCTAATGCTTCCTAAAACGCGATATCGCATCCCACTTCTATGTTTCATGATAAGATATAGTATTCATTGCGAACTGTCATGTATACCTCGTATTCACTTCAAAGCAATGTAAATGCGTCACTTCCATGCTAGCAAATATCGTTTGCAGATGTCTACGTATCGTAGCAATAGAGTTCTAATGCTTCTTAAAACGCGATGTCGCATTTGATTTCTATGTTTCGTAATAAGATATAATATTCATTGTGGAGTGTCATGTATACCTCGTATTCACTTCGAAAGAATGTAAATGCGACACTTCCTTGCTAGGAAATAGCGCTTCCAGATGACCACGTATCGAATGAATAGAGTCCTAATACTTCCAAAAACGAGATGTCGCATCTCATTTCTATGTTTCATGATAAGATATAATATCCATTGCGAAGTGTCATGTATACCTCGTATTCACTTCAAAAGAATGTAAATGCGACACTTCCATGCTAGGAAATAGCGTTCGCAGATGTCTACGTATCGTAGCAATAGAGTTCTAGTGCTTCTTAAAACGCGATATCGCATTCCACTGCTATGTTTCATGATAAGATATAATATTCATTATGGAGTATTATGTATACCTCGTATTCACTTCAAAAAAATGTAAACACGACCCTTCCATGCAAGGAAATAGCCTTTGCAGATGTCTACGTATATTAGCAATAGATTTCTAATGCTTCTTAGAACGCGATATCGCATCTCACTTCTATGTTTCATGATAAGATATAATATTCATTGCGAAGTGTCATGTATACCTCGTATTCACTTTAAAAGAATGAAAATGCGACACTTCCTTGCTAGGAAATAGCGTTCGCAGATGTCTACGTATCGTAGCAATAGAGTACTAATGCTTCTTAAAATGAGATGTCGTATTTCATTTCTATGTTTCGTAATAAGATATAATATTCATTGTGTAATGTTATGTATACCTCGTATTCACTTCAGTGGAATGTAAGTGCGACATTTCCTTGCTAAAAAATAGAGTTTGCTGTTGTCTACGTATATTAGCAATAGAGTTCTAATGCTTCTCAAAACGCGATATAGCACCTCATTCCCATGTTTCATGATAAGATATAATATATATTACGAAGTGTCATGTATATCTCGTATTCACTTCAAAAGAATGTAAATGCGACACTTCCATGCTAGGAAATATTGTTTGCAGAAGTCTACGGATCACAGCAATAGAGTACTAATGCTTCTTAAACCGCGATATCGCATCTCACATCGATGTTTCGAGATAAGATATAATATTCATTGCGAAGTGTCATGTATACCTCGTATTTGCTTCAAAAGAATGTAAATGCGGCATTTCCTTCCTAGGAAGTAGCGCTTGCAGATGTCTACGTATCGAAGCAATAGTGTTCTAATGCTTCTTAAAACGAGATGTCGCATTTCATTTCTATGTTTCGTAACAAGATATAGTATTCATTGTGGAGTGTTATGTACACCTCGTATTCACTTCAAAAGGATGTAAGTGCGACACTTCCGTGCTAGGAAATAGCGTTTGCAGATGTCTACGGATCACAGCAATAGAGTACTAATGCTTCTTAAAACGAGATGTCGTATTTCATTCCTATGTTTCGTGATAAGATATAATGTTCATTGCGAAGTGTCACGTATCCCTCGTATTCACTTCAAAAGAATGTAAATGCGAATCTTCCTTGCTAGGAAATAGCGCTTGCAGATATCTATGTATCGTAGCAATAGAGTTCTAATGCTTCTCAAAACGCGATATCGCATCTCATTTCTATGTTTCCTGATAAGATATAATATTCATTGCGAAGTGTCATGTATACCTCGTGTTCACTTCAAAAGAATGTAAATGCGACTATTGCTTGCTAGGAAATAGCGTTTGCAGATGTCTACATGTCGTAGCAATAGCGTTCTAATGCTACTTAAATCGCTATATCGCATCTCATTTCTATGTTTCCTGATAAGATATAATATTCATTGCGAAGTGTCATGTATACCTCGTGTTCACTTCAAAAGAATGTAAATGCGACTATTGCTTGCTAGGAAATAGCGTTTGCAGATGTCTACATGTCGTAGCAATAGAGTTCTAATGCAACTTAAATCGCTATATCGCATCTCATTTGTATGTTTCGTGATAAGATATAATATTCATTGCGAAATGTCATGTGTACCTCGTATTCACTTCAAAAGAATGTATGTGCGACACTTCCATGCTAGGAAATAGCGTTTGCAGATGTCTCCGCATCGAGGCCATAGACTTCTAATGCTTCTTAAAACGCGATATCGCATCCCTCTTCTGTGTTTCATGATAAGATATAATATTCATTGCGAAGTGTCATGCATACCTCGTATTCACTACAAAAGAATGTAAATGCGACTACTGCTTGCTAGGAAATAGCGTTTGTAGATGTCTCCGCATCGAGACCGTAGAGTTCTAATGCTTCTTAAAACGCGATATCGCATCCCTCCTCTGTGTTTCATGATAAGATATAATATTCATTGCGAAGTGTCATGTATACCTCGTATTCACTTCACACGAATATAAATGCGACTACTGCTTGCTAGGAAATAGCGTTTGCAGATGTCTACGTATCGTAGCAATAGCGTTCTAATGCTACTTATATCGCGATATGACACCTCATTTATATGTTTCGTGACAAGATATAATATTCATTGCGAAGTGTCATGTATACCTCGAATACACTTCAAAAGTATGTAAATGCGACTATTCCTTGCTAGGAAATAGCGTTTGCAGATGTCTACGTATCGTAGCAATAGTGTTCTAATGCTTCTTAGATCGCGATATCGCATCTCATTTATACGTTTCGTGATAAGATATAATATTCATTGCGAAGTGTCATGTATACCTCGTATATACTTCAAAAAATGTAAATGCGACACTTCCATGCTAGGAAATATCGTTTGCAGATATCTCCGCTTCGGGGCAATAGGTTTCTAATGCATCTTAAAACGCGATGTCGCATCTCACTTGTATGTTACATGATAAGATATAATATTCATTGCGAAGTGTCATGTATACCTCCTATTCACTCCAAACGAATGTAACTGCGGTTCTCCCTTGCTAGGAAATAGCGTTTGCAGATGTCTACGTAGCGTAGCAATGGAGTTCTAATGCTTCGCAAAACGCGATATCGCATCTCATTTCTATGCTTCGTGATAAGATATAATATTCATTGCGAAGTGTCATGTACACCTCGTATTCACTTCAAAAGAAAGTAAATGCGACTATTGCTTGCTAGGAGATAGCGTTTGCAGATGTCTACGTATCGTAGCAATAAAGTTCTAATGCTACTTAAATTGCGATATCGCATCTCATCTATATGTTTCCTGATAAGATATAATATTCATTGCGAAGTGTCTAGTATCCCTCGTATTCACTTCAAAAGAATGTAAATGCGACTATTGCTTGCTAGCAAATAGCGTTTGCAGATGTCTACGTATCGTAGCAATAGAGTTCTGATGCTACTTAAATCGCGATATCGCATCTCATTTGTACGTTTCGTGATAAGATATAATATTCATTGCGAAATGTCATGTATACCTCGTATTCACTTCAAAAGAATGTATGTGCGACACTTCCATGCTAGAAAATAGAGTTTGCAGTTGTCTCCGCATCGAGGCCATAGAGTTCTAAAGCTTCTTAACACGCGATATCGCATCCCTCTTCTGTGTTACATGATAAGATATAATATTCATTGCGAAGTGTCATGCATACCTCGCATTCACTACAAAACATTGTAAATGCGACTACTGCTTGCTAGGAGGTGGAGTTTGCAGATGTCTCCGCATCGAGGCCATGGAGTTCTAATGCTTCTTAACACGCGATATCGCATCCCTCTTCTGTGTTTCATGATAAGATATAATATTCATTGCGAAGTGTCATGCATACCTCGCATTCACTACAAAAGAATGTAAATGCGACTACTGCTTGCTAGGAAATAGCGTTTGCAGATGTCTACGTATCGTAGCAATAGAGTTCTAATGCTTCTTAAAACGCGATATCGCATCCCTCTTCTGTGTTTCATTATGAGATATAATATTCATTCCGAAGTGTCATGTATACCTCCAATTCACTTCAAAAGAATGTAAATGCGACACGTCCATGCTAGGAAATAGCGTTTGCAGATATCTCCACATCGAGGAAAATAGGGTTCTAATGCTTCTTAAGACGCGATATCGCATCTCACTTATATGTTACATGATAAGATATAATGTTCATTGCGAAGTGTCATGTATACCTCGTATTCACTTCAAAAGAATGTAAATGCGAATCTTCCTTGCTAGGAAATAGCGTTTGCAGATGTCTACGCGTCGAGGCAATAAGGTTCTAATGCTTCTTAAGACGCGATATCCCATCTCACTTCTATGATTCATGATAAGATATATTATTCATTGCAAAGTGTCATGTATACCTCGTATTCACTTCAAAAGAATGTAAATGCGACTATTCCTTGCTAGGAAATAGCGTTTGCAGATGCCTACGTATCGTAGCAATAGAGTTCTAATGCTGCTTAAATCGCGATATCGCATCTCATTTCTATGTTTCGTGATAAATTATAATATTCATTCCGAAGTGTCATGTATACCTCGAATTCACTTCAAAAGAATCTAAATGCGACATTTCCATGCTAGGAAATAGCCCTTGCAGATATCTCCGCATTGAGGCAATAGAGTCCTAATGCTTCTTAAAACGAGATGTCGCATTACATTTCTATGTTTCGTGATAAGATATAATATTCATTGCGAAGTGTCATGCATACCTCCTATTCACTCCAAACGAATGTAAATGCGACACTTCCTTGCTAGGAAATAGCGTCTGCAGATGTCTTCGCATCGAGGCGGTAGAGTTCTAATGCTTCTCAAAATACGATATCGCATCTCACTCCTATGTTTCATGATAAGATATAATATCCATTGCGAAGTGTCATGTACACCTCGTATTCACTTCAAAAGAAAGTAAATACTACTATTGCTTGCTAGGAGATAGCGTTTGCAGATGTCTACGTATCGTAGCAATAAAGTTCTAATGCTACTTAAATCGCGATATCGCATCTCATTTGTATGTTTCGTGATAAGATATAATATTCATTGCGAAATGTCATGTATACCTCGTATTCACTTCAAAAGAATGTATGTGCGACACTTCCATGCTAGAAAATAGCGTTTGCAGATGCCTACGTATCGTAGCAATAGAGTTCTAATGCTGCTTAAATCGCGATATCGCATCTCATTTCTATGTTTCGTGATAAATTATAATATTCATTCCGAAGTGTCATGTATACCTCGAATTCACTTCAAAAGAATCTAAATGCGACATTTCCATGCTAGGAAATAGCCCTTGCAGATATCTCCGCATTGAGGCAATAGAGTCCTAATGCTTCTTAAAACGAGATGTCGCATTACATTTCTATGTTTCGTGATAAGATATAATATTCATTGCGAAGTGTCATGCATACCTCCTATTCACTCCAAACGAATGTAAATGCGACACTTCCTTGCTAGGAAATAGCGTCTGCAGATGTCTTCGCATCGAGGCGGTAGGGTTCTAATGCTTCTCAAAATGCGATATCGCATCTCACTCCTATGTTTCATGATAAGATATAATATTCATTGCGAAGTGTCATGTATACCTCGTATTCACTTCAAAAGAATGTAAATGCGACTATTCCTTGCTAGGAACTTGCGTATTCAGATGTCTACGTATCGTAGCAATAGAGTTCTAATGCTACTTAGACCGCGATATCGCATCTCATTTATATGTTTCGTGATAAGAAAGAATATTCATTGCGAAGTGTCATGTATACCTCGTATATACTTAAAAAAATGTAAATGCGACACTTCCATGCTAGGAAATAGCGTTTGCAGATATTTCCGCTTCGGGGCAATAGGTTTCTAATGCATCTTAAAACGCGTTGTCGCATCTCACTTGCATGTTACATGATAAGATATAATATTCATTGCGAAGTGTCATGTATACCTCCTATTCACTCCAAACGAATGTAACTGCGAATCTCCCTTGCTAGGAAATAGCGTTTGCAGATGTCTATGTAGCGTAGCAATGGAGTTCTAATGCTTCGCAAAACGCGATATCGCATCTCATTTCTATGCTTCGTGATAAGATACAATATTCATTGCGAAGTGTCATGTACACCTCGTATTCACTACAAAAGTATGTAAACGCGACACTTCCATGCTAGGAAATAGCATCTGCAGATGTCTACGCGTCGAGGCAATAGAGTTCTAATGCTTCTTAAAACGCGATATCGCATCTCTCTTCTATGTTTCGTGATAAGATATAATATCCATTGCGAAGTGTCATGTACACCTCGTATTCACTTCAAAAGAAAGTAAATGCGACTATTGCTTGCTAGGAGATAGCGTTTGCAGATGTCTACGTATCGTAGCAATAAAGTTCTAATGCTACTTAAATCGCGATATCGCATCTCATTAGTATGTTTCGTGATAAGATATAATATTCATTGCGAAATGTCATGTATACCTCGTATTCACTTCAAAAGAATGTATGTGCGACACTTCCATGCTAGAAAATAGAGTTTGCAGTTGTCTCCGCATCGAGGCCATAGAGTTCTAAAGCTTCTTAACACGCGATATCGCATCCCTCTTCTGTGTTTCATGATAAGATATAATATTCATTGCGAAGTGTCATGCATATCTCGCATTCACTACAAAACATTGTAAATGCGACTACTGCTTGCTAGGAAGTAGAGTTTGCAGATGTCTCCGCATCGGGGCCATGGAGTTCTAATGCTTCTTAACACGCGATATCGCATCCCTCTTCTGTGTTTCATGATAAGATATAATATTCATTGCGAAGTGTCATGCATACATCGCATTCACTACAAAAGAATGTAAATGCGACTACTGCTTGCTAGGAAATAGCGTTTGCAGATGTCTACGTATCGTAGCAATAGATTTCTAATGCTTCTTAAAACGCGATATCGCATCCCACTTCTGTGTTTCATTATGAGATATAATATTCATTCCGAAGTGTCATGTATACCTCCAATTCACTTCAAAAGAATGTAAATGCGACACTTCCATGCTAGGAAATAGCGTTTGCAGATATCTCCACATCGAGGAAAATAGGGTTCTAATGCTTCTTAAGACGCGATATCGCATCTCACTTATATGTTACATGATAAGATATAATGTTCATTGCGAAGTGTCATGTATACCTCGTATTCACTTCAAAAGAATGTAAATGCGAATCTCCCTTGCTAGGAAATAGCGTTTGCAGATGTCTACGCGTCGAGGCAATAAGGTTCTAATGCTTCTTAAGACGCGATATCCCATCTCACTTCTATGATTCATGATAAGATATATTATTCATTGCGAAGTGTCATGTATACCTCGTATTCACTTCAAAAGAATATAAATGTGACTATTCCTTGCTAGGAAATAGCGTTTGCAGATGCCTACGTATCGTAGCAATAGAGTTCTAATGCTGCTTAAATCGCGATATCGCATCTCATTTGTATGTTTCGTGATAAGATATAATATTCATCGCGAAATGTCATGTATACCTCGTATTCACTTCAAAAGAATGTATGTGCGACACTTCCATGCTAGAAAATAGCGTTTGCAGATGCCTACATATCGTAGCAATAGAGTTCTAATGCTTCTTAAAACGCGATACCGCATCCCTCCTCTGTGTTTCATGATGAGATATAATATTCATTCCGAAGTGTCATGTATACCTCCAATTCACTTCAAAAGAATGTAAATGCGACACTTCCATGCTAGGAAATAGCGTTTGCAGATATCTCCACATCGAGGAAAATAGGGTTCTAATGCTTCTTAAGACGCGATATCGCATCTCACTTATATGTTACATGATAAGATATAATGTTCATTGCGAAGTGTCATGTATACCTCGTATTCACTTCAAAAGAATGTAAATGCGAATCTTCCTTGCTAGGAAATAGCGTTTGCAGATGTCTACGCGTCGAGGCAATAAGGTTCTAATGCTTCTTAAAACGCGATATCGCATCTCACTTCTATGATTCATGATAAGATATATTATTCATTGCGAAGTGTCATGTATACCTCGTATTCACTTCAAAAGAATGTAAATGCGACAATTCCTTGCTAGGAAATAGCGTTTGCAGATGCCTACGTATCGTAGCAATAGAGTTCTAATGCTTCGCAAAACGCGATATCGCATCTCATTTCTATGTTTCGTGATAAATTATAATATTCATCCCGAAGTGTCATGTATACCTCGAATTCACTTCAAAAGAATCTAAATGCGACATTTCCATGCTAGGAAATAGCCCTTGCAGATATCTCCGCATTGAGGCAATAGAGTCCTAATGCTTCTTAAAACGAGATGTCGCATTACATTTCTATGTTTCGTGATAAGATATAATATTCATTGCGAAGTGTCATGCATACCTCCTATTCACTCCAAACGAATGTAAATGCGACACTTCCTTGCTAGGAAATAGCGTCTGCAGATGTCTTCGCATCGAGGCGGTAGAGTTCTAATGCTTCTCAAAATGCGATATCCCATCTCACTCCTATGTTTCATGATAAGATATAATATTAATTGCGAAGTGTCATGTATACCTCGTATTCACTTCAAAAGAATGTAAATGCGACTATTCCTTGCTAGGAACTTGAGTATTCAGATGTCTACGTATCGTAGCAATAGAGTTCTAATGCTACTTAGACCGCGATATCGCATCTCATTTATATGTTTCGTGATAAGAAAGAATATTCATTGCGAAGTGGCATGTATACCTCGTATATACTTCAAAAAACGTAAATGCGACACTTCCATGCTAGGAAATAGCGTTTGCAGATATCTCCGCTTCGGGGCAATAGGTTTCTAATGCATCTTAAAACGCGATGACGCATCTCACTTGTATGTTACATGATAAGATACAATATTCATTGCGAAGTGTCATGTATACCTCCTATTCACTCCAAACGAATGTAACTGCGAATCTCCCTTGCTAGGAAATAGCGTTTGCAGATGTCTACGTAGCGTAGCAATGGAGTTCTAATGCTTCGCAAAACTCGATATCGCATCTCATTTCTATGCTTCTTGATAAGATATAATATTCATTGCGAAGTGTCATGTATACCTCGCATTCACTTCAGAAGAATGTAAGTGCGTCACTTCCATGCTAGGAAATAGCGTTAGCAGATGTCTACGGGTCGAGGCAATAAGGTTCTAATGCTTCTTAAAACGCGATATCGCATCTCACATCTATGATTCATGATAAGATATATTATTCATTGCGAAGTATCATGTATACCTCGTATTTACTTCAAAAGAATGTAAATGCGATTATTCGTTGCTAGGAAATAGCGTTTGCAGATACCTACGTATCGTAGCAATAGAGCTCTAATGCTGCTTAGATCGCGATATCGCATCTCATTTCTATGCTTCGTGATAAGATATAATATACATTGCGAAGTGACATGTACACCTCGTATTCACTACAAAAGAATGTAAATGCGACACTTCCATGCTAGGAAATAGCGTCTATAGATCTCTACGCTTCGAGGCAATAGAGTTCTAATGCTTCTTCAAACGCGATATCGCATCTCACTTCTATGTTTCATGAGAAGGGATAATGTTCATTGAGAAGTGTCATGTATACCTCGTATTCACTTCAAAAGAATGTATGTGCGACACTTCCATGCTATGAAATAGAGTTTGCAGATGTCTACGTATCGTAGCAATAAAGTTCTAATGCTACTTAAATTGCGATATCGCATCTCATCTATATGTTTCCTGATAAGATATAATATTCATTGCGAAGTGTCTAGTATCCCTCGTATTCACTTCAAAAGAATGTAAATGCGACTATTGCTTCCTAGCAAATAGCGTTTGCAGATGTCTACGTATCGTAGCAATAGAGTTCTATGCTACTTAAATCGCGATATCGCATCTCATTTGTATGTTTCGTGATAAGATATAATATTCATTGCAAAATGTCATGCATACCTCGTATTCACTACAAAAGAATGTAAATGCGACTACTGCTTGCTAGGAAATAGCGTTTGTAGATGTCTCCGCATCGAGACCGTAAAGTTCTAATGCTTCTTAAAACGCGATATCGCATCCCTCCTCTGTGTTACATGATAAGATATAATATTCATTGCGAAGTGTCATGTATACCTCCTATTCGCTCCAAACGAATGTAGCTGCGAATCTCCCTTGCTAGGAAATAGCGTTTGCAGATGTCTACGTAGCGTAGCAATGGAGTTCTAATGTTTCGCAAAACGCGATATCGCATCTCATTTCTATGCTTCGTGATAAGATACAATATTCATTGCGAAGTGTCATGTACACCTCGTATTCACTACAAAAGTATGTAAACGCGACACTTCCATGCTAGGAAATAGCGTCTGCAGATGTCTACGCGTCGAGGCAATAGAGTTCTAATGCTTCTTAAAACGCGATATCGCATCTCTCTTCTATGTTTCGTGATAAGATATAATATCCATTGCGAAGTGTCATGTACACCTCGTATTCACTTCAAAAGAAAGTAAATGCGACTATTGCTTGCTAGGAGATAGCGTTTGCAGATGTCTACGTATCGTAGCAATAGAGTTCTAATGCTACTTAAATCGCGATATCGCATCTCATTTGCATGTTTCGTGATAAGATATAATATTCATTGCGAAATGTCATGTATACCTCGCATTCACTTCAAAAGAATGTATGTGCGACACTTCCATGCTAGAAAATAGAGTTTGCAGTTGTCTCCGCATCGAGGCCATAGAGTTCTAAAGCTTCTTAACACGCGATATCGCATCCCTCTTCTGTGTTTCATGATAAGATATAATATTCATTGCGAAGTGTCATGCATACCTCGCATTCACTACAAAACAATGTAAATGCGACTACTGCTTGCTAGGAAGTAGAGTTTGCAGATGTCTCCGCATCGAGGCCATAGAATTCTAATGCTTCTTAACACGCGATATCGCATCCCTCTTCTGTGTTTCATGATAAGATATAATATTCATTGCGAAGTGTCATGCATACCTCGCATTCACTACAAAAGAATGCAAATGCAACTACTGCTTGCTAGGAAATAGCGTTTGCAGATGTCTACGTATCGTAGCAGTAGAGTTCTAATGCTTCTTAAAACGCGATATCGCATCCCTCTTCTGTGTTTCATGATGAGATATAATATTCATTCCGAAGTGTCATGTATACCTCCAATTCACTTCAAAAGAATGTAAGTGCGACACTTCCATGCTAGGAAATAGCGTTTGCAGATATCTCCACATCGAGGAAAATAGGGTTCTAAAGCTTCTTAACACGCGATATCGCATCCCTCTTCTGTGTTTCATGATAAGATATAATATTCATTGCGAAGTGTCATGCATACCTCGCATTCACTACAAAAGAATGCAAATGCAACTACTGCTTGCTAGGAAATAGCGTTTGCAGATGTCTACGTATCGTAGCAGTAGAGTTCTAATGCTTCTTAAAACGCGATATCGCATCTCACTTATATGTTACATGATAAGATATAATGTTCATTGCGAAGTGTCATGTATACCTCGTATTCACTTCAAAAGAAAGTAAATGCGACTATTGCTTGCTAGGAGATAGCGTTTGCAGATGTCTACGTATCGTAGCAATAAAGTTCTAATGCTACTTAAATTGCGATATCGCATCTCATCTATATGTTTCCTGATAAGATATAATATTCATTGCGAAGTGTCTAGTATCCCTCGTATTCACTTCAAAAGAATGTAAATGCGACTATTGCTTGCTAGCAAATAGCGTTTGCAGATGTCTACGTATCGTAGCAATAGAGTTCTAATACTACTTAAATCGCGATATGACACCTCATATATATGTTTCGTGACAAGATATAATATTCATTGCGAAGTGTCATGTATACCTCGAATACACTTCAAAAGTAAGTAAATGCGACTATTCCTTGCTAGGAAACAGCGTTTGCAGATGTCTACGTATCGTAGCAATAGTGTTCTAATGCTTCTTAGATCGCGATATCACATCTCATTTATACGTTTCGTGATAAGATATAATATTCATTGCGAAGTGTCATGTATACCTCGTATATACTTCAAAAAATGTAAATGCGACACTTCCATGCTAGGAAATAGCGTTTGCAGATATCTCCGCTTCAGGGCAATAGGTTTCTAATGCATCTTAAAACGCGATGTCGCATCTCACTTGTATGTTACATGATAAGATATAATATTCATTGCGAAGTGTCATGTATACCTCCTATTCACTCCAAACGAATGTAACTGCGAATCTCCCTTGCTAGGAAATAGAGTTTGCAGATGTCTACGTATCGTAACAATAGAGTTCTAATGCTTCTTAAAACGCGATATCGCATCCCTCTTCTGTGTTTCATTATGAGATATAATATTCATTCCGAAGTGTCATGTATACCTCCAATTCACTTCAAAAGAATGTAAATGCGACACTTCCATGCTAGGAAATAGCGTTTGCAGATATCTCCACATCGGGGAAAATAGGGTTCTAATGCTTCTTAAGACGCGATATCGCATCTCACTTATATGTTACATGATAAGATATAATGTTCATTGCGACGTGTCATGTATACCTCGTATTCTCTTCAAAAGAATGTAAATGCGAATCTTCCTTGCTAGGAAATAGCGTTTGCAGATGTCTACGCGTCGAGGCAATAAGGTTCTAATGCTTCTTAAAACGCGATATCGCATCTCACTTCTATGATTCTTGATAAGATATATTATTCATTGCGAAGTGTCATGTATACCTCGTATTCACTTCAAAAGAATGTAAATGCGACTATTCCTTGCTAGGAAATAGCGTTTGCAGATGCCTACGTATCGTAGCAATAGAGTTCTAATGCTGCTTAAATCGCGATATCGCATCTCATTTCTATGTTTCGTGATAAATTATAATATTCATTCCGAAGTGTCATGTATACCTCGAATTCACTTCAAAAGAATCTAAATGCGACATTTCCATGCTAGGAAATAGCCCTTGCAGGTATCTCCGCATTGAGGCAATAGAGTCCTAATGCTTCTTAAAACGAGATGTCGCATTACATTTCTATGTTTCGTGATAAGATATAATATTCATTGCGAAGTGTCATGCATACCTCCTATTCACTCCAAACGAATGTAAATGCGACACTTCCTTGCTAGGAAATAGCGTCTGCAGATGTCTTCGCAGCGAGCCGGTAGAGTTCTAATGCTTCTCAAAATGCGATATCGCATCTCACTCCTATGTTTCATGATAAGATATAACATTCATTGCGAAGTGTCATGTATACCTCGTATTCACTTCAAAAGAATGTAAATGCGACTATTCCTTGCTAGGAACTTGCGTATTCAGATGTCTACGTATCGTAGCAATGGAGTTCTAGTGCTTCGCAAAACGCGATATCGCATCTCATTTATATGTTTCGTGATAAGAAAGAATATCCATTGCGAATGGTCATGTATACCTTGTATTCACTTCAAAAGAATGTAAATGCGGCTATTGCTTGATAGGAAATAGCGTTTGCAGATGTCTACGTATCGTAGCAATAGTGTTCTAATGCTACTTGAATCGCGATATGACACCTTATTTGTATGTTTCGTGATAAGATAATATTCATTGCGAAGTGTCATGTATTCCTCGCATTCACTTCAGAAGAATGTAAGTGCGTCACTTCCATGCTAGGAAATAGCGTTTGCAGATGTCTCCGCATCGAGGCCATAGAGTTCTAATGCTTCTTTAAATGCGATATCGCATCTCTCCTATGTTGCTTGATAAGATATAATATTCATTACGAATTGTCATGTATACCTCGTATTCACTTCAAAAGAATGTAAATGCGACTATTGCTTGCTAGGAAATAGCGTTTGCAGATGTCTACGTATCGTAGCAATAGAGTTCTAATGCTACTTAAATCGCGAAATCGCATCTCATTTATATGTTTCGTGATAAGATATAATATTCATTGCCAAGTGTCATGTATACCTCGTATTCACTTTAAAAGAATGTAAGTGCGACACCTCCATGCTAGGAAATAGCGTTTGCAGATGTCTCCGCATCGAGGCCATAGAGTTCTAATGCTTCTTAACACGCGATATCGCATCCCTCTTCTGTGTTTCATGATAAGATATAATATTCATTGCGAAGTGTCATGCATACCTCGTATTCACTTCAAAAGAATGCAAATGCGAATCTTCCTTGCTAGGAAATAGCGTTTGCAGATGTCTACGCGTCGGAGCAATAAGGTTCTAATGCTTCTTAAAACGCGATATCGCATCTCACTTCTATAATTCATGATAAGATATATTATTCATTGCGAAGTGTCATGTATACCTCGTATTCACTTCAAAAGAATGTAAATGCGACTATTCCTTGCTAGGAAATAGCGTTTGCAGATGCCTACGTATCGTAGCAATAGAGTTCTAATGCTGCTTAAATCGCGATATCGCATCTCATTTCTATGTTTCGTGATAAATTATAATATTCATTCCGAAGTGTCATGTATACTTCGAATTCACTCCAAACGAATGTAAATGCGACACTTCCTTGCTAGGAAATAGCGTCTGCAGATGTCTTCGCATCGAGGCGCTAGATTTCTAATGCTTCTCAAAATGCGATATCGCATCTCACTCCTATGTTTCATGATAAGATATAATATTCATTGCGAAGTGTCATATATACCTCGTATTCACTTCAAAAGAATGTAAATGCGACTAATCCTTGCTAGGAAATAGCGTTTGCAGATGTCTACGTATAGTAGCAATAGAGTTCTAATGCTTCTCAAAACGCGATATCGCATCTCATTTCTATGTTTCATGATAAGATATAATATTCATAGCAAAGTGTCATGTACACCTCGTATTCACTTCAAAAGAATGTAAAGGCGATACTTCCATGCTAGGAAATAGCGTCTGCAGATGTCTACACGTCGAGGCAATAGAGTTCCAATGCTTCTTAACGCGAAATCGCATCTCACTTCTATGTTTCATGATAAGATATAATATTCATTGCGAAGTGTCATGTATACCTCGTATTTACTCCAAACGTATGTAAATGCGACACTTCCTTGCTAGGAAATAGCGTATTCAGATGTCTACGTATCGGGGCAATAGCGTTCTAATGCTACTTAAATCGCGATATCACATCTCATTTATATGTTTTGTGATTAGATATAATATTCATTGCGAAGTGTCATGTATACCTCGTTTTCACTTCAAAAGAATGTAAGTGCGACACTTCCATGCTAGGAAATAGCGTTTTCAGATGTCTACATATCGTAGCAATAGCGTTCTAATGCAACTTAAATCGCGATATCACATCTCATTTATATGTTTCGTGATAAGATATAATATGCATTGCGAAGTGTCATGTATACCTCGTATTCACATCAAAAGAATGTAAATCCGACTATTCCTTGCTAGGGCATAGCGTTTGCAGATGTCTACGTATAGTAGCAATAGAGTTCTAATGCTTCTCAAAACGCGATATCGCATCTCATTTCTATGCTTCATGATAAGGCATAATATTCGTTGCGAAGTGTCATGTATACCTCGTAGTCACTCCAAACCAATGTAAATACGACACTTCCTTGCTAGGAAATAGCGTATTCAGATGTCTAGGTATCGTGGCAATAGAGTTCTGATGCTACTTAAATCGCGATATCGCATCTCATTCCTATGTTTCATTATAAGATATAATATTCATTGCGAAGTGTCATGTATACTTCGTATTCACTTCAAAAGAATGTAAATGCGACACTTCCATGCTAGGAAATAGCGTCTGCAGATTTCTACGCGTCGAGGCAATAGAGTTCTAATGCTTCTCAAAACGCGATATCGCATCTTATTTCTATGCTTCATGATAAGATATAATATGCATTGCAAAGTGTCATGTATACCTCGTATTCACTTCAAAAGAATGTAAGTGCGACACTTCCAAACTAGGAAATAGCGTTTGCAGGTGCCTCCGCATCGAGGCCATAGAGTTCTAATGCTTCCTAAAACGCGATATCGCATCTCTCTTCTATGTTTCACGATAAGATATAATATTCATTGCTAAGTGAAATGTGTACCTCGTATTCACTTCAAAAGTATGTAAGTGCGACACTTCCATGCTAGGAAATAGCGTCTGCAGATTTCTACGCGTCGAGGCAATAGAGTTCTAATGCTTCTCAAAACGCGATATCGCATCTCATTTCTATGCTTCATGATAAGATATAATATTCATTGCGAAGTCTCATGTATACCTCGTATTCGCTTCAAAAGAATGTAAATGCGACTATAGCTTGCTAGGAAATAGCGTTTGCAGATGCCTACGTATCGTAGCAATAGATTTCTAATGCTTCTTAGATCGCGATATCGCATCTCATTTCTATGTTACGTGATAAGTTATAATATTCATTCCGAAGTGTCATGTAAACCTCGAATTCACTTCAAAGGAATGTAAATGCGACCATTGGTTGCTAGGAAATAGCGTCTGCAGATGTCTACGTATAGTAGGAATAGAGTTCTAATGCTTCTCAAAACGCGATATCGCATCTCATTTCTATGTTTCATGATAAGATATAATATTCATTGCGAAGTGTCATGTACACCTCCTATTCACTTCAAAAGAATCTAAATGCGACACTTCCATGCTAGGAAATAGCGTCTGCAGATGTCTACACGTCGAGGCAATAGAGTTCTAATGCTTCTTAAGGCGATATCGCATCTCAATTCTATGTTTCATGATAAGATATAATATTCATTGCGAAATGTCATGTATACCACGTATTCACTCCAAACGTATGTAAATGCGACACTTCCTTGCCAGGAAATAGCGTATTCAGATGTCTACGTATCGTAGCAATAGCGTTCTAATGCTACTTAAATCGCGATATCACATCTCATTTCTATGTTTCCTGATAAGATATAATATTCAATGCAAAGTGTCATGTACACCTCGTATTCACTTCAAAAGAAGGTAAATACGACACTTCCATGCTAGGAAATAGCGTCTGCAGATGTCTACACGTCGAGGCAATAGAGTTCTAATGCTTCTTAACGCGATATCGCATCTCAATTCTATGTTTCTTGATAAGATATAATATTCATTGCGAAGTGTCATGTATACCTCGTATTCACTCCAAACGTATGTAAATGCGACACTTCCTTGCCAGGAAATAGCGTATTCAGATGTCTACACGTCGAGGCAATAGAGTTCTAATGCTTCTTAACGCGATATCGCATCTCACTTCTATGTTTCATGATAAGATATAATATTCATTGCGAAGTGTCATGTATACCTCCTATTCACTTCAAAAGAATCTAAATGCGACATTTCCATGCCAGGAAATAGCCTTTGCAGATATCTCCGCATCGAAGCAATAGGGTTCTAATGCTTTTTAAAACGAGATGTCGCATTTCATTTCTATGTTTCGTGATAAGATATAATATTCATTGCGAAGTGTCATGTACACCTCGTATTCACTTCAAAAGAATGTAAATGCGACACTTCCATGCAAGGAAATAACGTCTGCAGATGTCCACGCGTCGAAGCAATAGAATTCTAATACTTCTTAAAATGCGATATCGCATCACACTTCTATGTTTCATAATAAGATATAATATTCATTGCGAAGTGTCATGTATACCTCGTATTCACTTCAAAAGAATGTAAATGCGACACTTCCATGCTAGGAAATAGCGTCTGCAGATTTCTACGCGCCGAGGCAATAGATTTCTAATGCTTCTTAGATCGCGATATTGCATCTCACTTCTATGTTTCGAGATATGTTATAATATTCATTCCGAAGTGCCATGTAAACCTCGAATTCTCTTCAAAGGAATGTAAATGCGACACTTCCTTGCCAGGAAATAGCGTATTCAGATGTCTACGTATCGTAGCAATTGTGTTCTAATGCTTCTCAAAACGCGATATCGCATCTCATTTCTATGTTTCATGATAAGATATAATATTCATTGCGAAGTGTCATGTATACCTCGTATTCATTTCAAAAGAATGTAAATGCGACTATTGCTTGCTAGGAAATAGCGTTTGCAGATGTCTACGTATAGTAGCAATAGAGTTCTAATGCTTCTCAAAACGCGATATCGCATCTCATTTCTATGTTTCATGATAAGATATAATATTCATTGCGAAGTGTCATGTATACCCCGCATTCACTTCAAAAGAATGTAAATGCGACACTTCCATGCTAGGAAATAGCGTCTGCAGATTTCTACGCGTCGAGGCAATAGAGTTCTAATGCTTCTCAAAACGCGATATCGCATCTCATTTCTATGCTTCATGATAAGATATAATATTCATTGCGAAGTCTCATGTATACTTCGTATTCACTTCAAAAGAATGTAAATGCGACTATTGCTTGCTAGGAAATAGCGTTTGCAGATGCCTACGTATCGTAGAAATAGATTTCTAATGCTTCTTAGATCGCGATATTGCATCTCATTTCTATGTTTCGAGATATGTTATAATATTCATTCCGAAGTGCCATGTAAACCTCGAATTCTCTTCAAAGGAATGTAAATGCGACACTTCCTTGCCAGGAAATAGCGTATTCAGATGTCTACGTATCGTAGCAATTGTGTTCTAATGCTTCTCAAAACGCGATATCGCATCTCATTTCTATGTTTCATGATAAGATATAATATTCATTGCGAAGTGTCATGTATACCTCGTATTCATTTCAAAAGAATGTAAATGCGACTATTGCTTGCTAGGAAATAGCGTTTGCAGATGTCTACGTATAGTAGCAATAGAGTTCTAATGCTTCTCAAAACGCGATATCGCATCTCATTTCTATGTTTCATGATAAGATATAATATTCATTGCGAAGTGTCATGTACACCTCGTATTGACTTCAAAAGAATGTAAATGCGACACTTCCATGCTAGGAAATAGCGTCTGCAGATGTCTACACGTCGAGGCAATAGAGTTCTAATGCTTCTTAACGCGATATCGCATCTCAATTCTATGTTTCATGATAAGATATAATATTCATTGCGAAGTGTCATGTATACCTCGTATTCACTCCAAACGTATGTAAATGCGACACTTCCTTGCCAGGAAATGGCGTATTCAGATGTCTACGTATCGTAGCAATAGCGTTCTAATGCTACTTAAATTGCGATATCACATCTCATTTATATGTTTCGTGATAAGATATAATATTTATTGCGAAGTGTCATGTATACCTCGTATTCACTTCAAAAGAATGTAAATGACGACTATTGCTTGCTAGGAAGTAGCGTTTGCAGATGTCTACGTATAGTAGCAATAGAGTTCTAATGCTTCTCAAAACGCGACATCGCATCTCATTTCTATTTTTCCTGATAAGATATAATATTCATTGCGAAGTGTCATGTACACCTCGTATTCACCTCAAAAGAATGTAAATGCGACACTTCCATGCTAGGAAATAGCGTCTGCTGATTTCTACGCGTCGAGGCAATAGTGTTCTAATGCTTCTTAAAACGCGATATCGCATTTCACTTCTATGTTTCATGATAAGATATAATATTCATTGCGAAGTGTCATATATACCTCGTATTCACTTCAAAAGAATGTAAATGCGACTAATCCTTGCTAGGAAATAGCGTTTGCAGATGTCTACGTATAGTAGCAATAGAGTTCTAATGCTTCTCAAAACGCGATATCGCATCTCATTTCTATGCTTCATGATGAGGCATAGTATTCGTTGCGAAGTGTCATGTATACCTCGTAGTCACTCCAAGCCAATGTAAATACGACACTTCCTTGCTAGGAAATAGCGTATTCAGATGTCTACGTATCATGGCAATAGAGTTCTAATGCTACTTAAAACGCGATATCGCATCTCATTCCTATATTTCATGATAAGATATAATATTCATTGCGAAGTGTCATGTATACCCCGTATTCACTTCAAAGGAATGTAAATGCGACACTTCCATCCTAGGAAATAGCGTCTGCAGATTTCTAGGCGTCGAGGCAATAGAGTTCAAATGCTTCTCAAAACGCGATATCGCATCTCATTTCTATGCTTCATGATAAGATATAATATGCATTGCGAAGTGTCATGTATACCTCGTATTCACTTCAAAAGAATGTAAGTGCGACACTTCCATACTAGGAAATAGCGTTTGCAGGTGCCTCCGCATCGAGGCCATAGAGTTCTAATGCTTATTAGAACGCGATATCACATCTCTCTTCTATGTTTCATGATAAGATATAATATTCATTGCTAAGTGAAATGTATACCTCGTATTCACTTCAAAAGAATGTAAGTGCGACACTTCCATGCTAGGAAATAGCGTTTTCAGATGTCTATGTATCGTAGCAATAGAGATCTAATGCTTCTCAAAACGCGACATCGCATCTCATTTCTATGCTTCATGATAAGATAAAATATTCATTGCGAAGTCTCATGTATACCTCGTATTCGCTACAAAAGAATGTAAATTCGACTATTGCTTGCTAGGAAATAGCGTCTGCAGATGCCTACGTATAGTAGCAATAGAGTTCTAATGCTTCTCAAAACGCGATATCGCATCTCATTTCTATGTTTCATGATAAGATATAATATTCATAGCAAAGTGTCATGTACACCTCGTATTCACTTCAAAAGAATGTAAAGGCGATACTTCCATGCTAGGAAATAGCGTCTGCAGATGTCTACACGTCGAGGCAATAGAGTTCCAATGCTTCTTAACGCGAAATCGCATCTCACTTCTATGTTTCATGATAAGATATAATATTCATTGCGAAGTGTCATGTATACCTCGTATTTACTCCAAACGTATGTAAATGCGACACTTCCTTGCTAGGAAATAGCGTATTCAGATGTCTACGTATCGGGGCAATAGCGATCTAATGCTACTTAAATCGCGATATCACATCTCATTTATATGTTTTGTGATTAGATATAATATTCATTGCGAAGTGTCATGTATACCTCGTTTTCACTTCAAAAGAATGTAAGTGCGACACTTCCATGCTAGGAAATAGCGTTTTCAGATGTCTACATATCGTAGCAATAGCGTTCTAATGCAACTTAAATCGCGATATCACATCTCATTTATATGTTTCGTGATAAGATATAATATGCATTGCGAAGTGTCATGTATACCTCGTATTCACATCAAAAGAATGTAAATCCGACTATTCCTTGCTAGGGCATAGCGTTTGCAGATGCCTACGTATCGTAGCAATAGTGTTCTAATGCTACTTAAATCGCGAAATCGCATCTCATTTCTATGTTTCTTGATAAGATACAATATTCATTGCGAATGGTCATGTATACCTTGTATTCACTTCAAAAGAATGTAAATGCGACTATTGCTTGCTAGGAAATAGCGTCTGCAGATGTCTACGCATCGAGGCAATAGAGTTCTAATGCTTCTTAAAAGGCGATATCGCATCTCATTTTTATGTTTCATTATAAGATATAATATTCATTGCGAAGTGTCATGTATACCTCGTATTCACATCAAAAGAATGTAAATGCCACACTTCCTTGCTAGGAAATAGCGTTTGCAGTTGTTTACGTATCGGAGCAGTATTGTTCTAATGCTTCTTAAAACACGATATCGCATCTCATTTCTATGTTGCATGATAAGATGTAATATTCATTGCGAAGTGTTGTTATGTATATGTGTACCTCGTTATGTATACCTCGTCCACACTTCAAAAGAATGTAAATGTCACACATCCTTGCTAGGCAATGCGTTTCCATGTGTCTAGGTATCGAAGCAATGGAGTTCTAAAGCTTCTTAAAACGCGATATCGCATCACATTTCTATGTTTCATGACAAGATATAATATTCATTGCGAAATTTTAGGTATGCCTCGTCTGCACTTCAAAGGTATGTAAATGCCACACATTCTTGCTAGGAAATGCGTTTCCATATGCCTACGTATCGAAGCAATAGAGTTCTGGTGCTTCTTAAATCGCGATACCGCATCTCATTTCTATGTTTCATGATAATATATAATAGTCATTGCGAAGTGTTATGTATACCTCGTCTACACCATAAATAAATGTAAATGCGACACTTCCTTGCTAGGAAATAGCGTCGACAGATGTCTACGTATCGAAGCAAGGGAGTTCTAATCCTTCTTAAAACGCGACATGGCATCTCATTTCTATGTTTCAAGAGAATTTATAATATTCATTGCGAAGTGTTATGTATGCCTCGTCTACACTTCAAAAGAATGTAAATGCCACACTTTCTTGCTGGGAATTAGGGTCCTGCAGATGTCTACGTATCGAAGCAATAGAGTTCTAATGCTTCTTAAATCGCGATATCGCATCTCATTTCTATGTTTCATGATAAGATATAATATTCATTGCGAATTGTTATGTATACCTCGTCTACACTCCAAAAGGATGTAAATGCCACACTTCCTTGCTCGGAAATAGCGTTTCCATTTGTTTACTTATCGGAGCAATAGAGTTCTATTGCTTCATTCAACACGATGTCGCAAGTCATTTCAATGATTCATGGTAATTTGCAATGTTCTATGCAATATGTTACATTTGTCTGCATCTAGACCTTAGAAGGATGTGAATCCTATACTTACTTGCAACAGAATATCGTTTCCAGATCTCTTTGTGTCCAAGCAAGACATTTCTAATACTTCAATCAGCGCGATGTCGCATCTCATTTCAACGTTTCAATGCAAAGTATCTGTAATCATATATCCATAACATTGTGCCTAACTGTTAGAAGTCTTCAATAGAATGTGAACTATATAATTCCATGCAACGGCATGGCGCTCCGTAGTGTCTGTCTGTTAAAGCAATCGAGCTAGAATTCTCCATGCAATGCGCTGGAGCATCCCATTTCATCGTTTCAAAGTAAGAATGCTGTAATCTCTTATGCATAGCTCTATGCTTATCTGCTTTAAAACTTCATAAGAATGTAAATTCTACAGCTCCATGCAACAGGATTGCCCTTCGTAGTGTCTACATGTCGAGACAATAGAGTACTAATGCATTATACAATGCCATGACTCATCTCATTTCAACGTTTCGAATTAAGTAAGCTGTAATTTTCTATGAAAAGCATTATAATTATCTGCTTCTACTCTACAATAGAATGTGAATTCTATAGATCCAAGCAACAGGAGGGCAGGCTCTCCACCATCCTACTGCCTGCCCTGATGGGGGCAAAGGATTCCCAGGGCCACTCAAACCGCGACCAACATCTATCTTATACTCTAACCGATTCATCGTTATGCGTTTTCCATTAAGCTTGCCGGGATCAGTGATATTGATTCGCTCAATCTAAATTATTATTTTCTTTTTAAGTTTCTCGATTTTTTTAGTTTCTCTCACGATATCATCTATTTCGTTGTACCTTACCCTTACAGTATGGTATATAATCTGTTGTTTGATATTTCTAGGATTTCCTCTTAATAAATGCAATGCTTCCACATATTCTCTTTCCCTTTCTCTTTAGCTACATTGTTGTTATTTTATGCTTTTCACCCTCCACATTCACTCTCTACACCATCTCGGAACAGGCGTTATACGATTACTGCAGGATGACGCCCCGGTCTCGTTACACCGAGATCGAGTGTTCTCTCTTGCATCCGTTGATTTATATATGTTATATATTGGAGAATATTTCCTCTTATCCTTTGTATTTTTCGAATGAAATTACATTGACAGAAGTACGAGCTAGTTCTGCACGCCTATTTGAAACAACATTAAATCACCTTGTTAAACAATAATATATTAAATGTGACTTGGACTTTTAAATTTGAATTTATAAACATCTAACAGGTAAATATGTTTTTCTTACTATTTATATCATTATACATTCAGTGATTTATTGTGTGCAGTGATTTGATATATTAACTGCTTGATTATATCTTGCAATGAACTTTGCGTACCAAACATTGTTTTTACTCCTGATGGGAGTGGATAGTTCATTGTTTTATATTCTTATATCGCATTGATTATAAAAGTATATGACATCCTTTTTATGCAGTCATGTATAATTATGTACTGTGACGGGTTTTCCCGTTACAATCCGCAAGAAAAGGGTATATAGAACCAATAATAACGGGGTATCCAGAAGTTTAGTCCGGGGTTATATCGGGGTACAGAATATCCGCGTGCTTCGGCAACGCAAAGTACAGAGCAATAAATTTCCTATCCAGCAAGTATTTCGAAGCTGCGAGGCTGGGACTTTTTGGGCGCCAGCTACTCAAGAAGTAGCAAAAACTAATAATCCACGCAACCCGGGGAAACCCGGTGCAAGATGCAAGAATTTCGAAATACTCTTTCGCTCGACTGCTTCTAGCCGAGTGCGCAAATCAGGGTCGCGGGATACTGAACTCACGGCTTCTTTCTAGATTGCCTCGACGCGGTATTACAAAAGGGTATACGACACGCCGCGAATGACCGGGGATCACCACCCGTTATACAATACAAATTACAATACGCGATATCACAATTGCGGCAGGAAACAAATGGGACGCTTTAGCGTATAAGGACTCACGTTCTCGTTTCCAACAAGTATGGATCTCGTTCAGTCCGTCTACCTCTCTCTCTCTCTCTCTCTCCTCCGAATCGCTCCGTATAATCGCATGCTCGGTTGCTCGCTAAGTAGTCGCTAAGTCGTTCAGAAGAATAAGAGGCTGTCTTCGTGCTGGCTAGCTCATTATTTAGGTTTGCTGGGGGTCTTCGGATCCCCTTAGATCCTCCTTAGGGCTCCTTGATGGGGTAGGGTCATACGCTTCGGTATTGTTCGGGGCATCGATCGGTGGATTTCGGCGATCTTCCCTGATCGCCACCTCTGGTGTGTCTAGAGGGGGTCCTCTGGATTATTTGAACTGCGGCGCGTGTCGCGCGCCGCGCTTTCCACGGCTCACTTGCAATTCCGCTGCGTATCTTGAGTTTTCCTCTCCATGGGCTCAGGGGAGGGGTAGAGGTCCTTCTCACACCCGAGAACCATCCTGTTTGTCTCCATGGACTATGGCAGCGGTCTTATCGTTGCAGAGCTCTGGATCGTATCCCTCGGGCTTCAGGGTCTCTTCTTGCTCACTTCCCGACTCCTCCACCATCGAGCCCGTCACGCTACCTCGGCGCACAGCCCTTCCGCGAACCTGCGGTCTTATTATCCGCCGAAGAGGCGTCTTATGGGTCGCTTCTTCCATCAGCTCGCCAGTCTTATCCGTCGAACGGAGTGAGAGAAACGAACGGGGGGGGGGGGGGGGGTTTCTACCATCGTGTATTTCACGCTCCTCGCAAATACTGCTATCGCAATGGTCCGTATCGCGCTTCTCGCATGGGTGGTGACCTGCGAGCTAGTCTGACCGAAGCAGGGGGGGGGGGGGGGTGAGCGAGCCTTGTGACGTCACCACGTCACAGTACATACAAATTTGCGATTAAGTAGCTATGTGTTCAAATTCAATTCCGAATAATGCACTAAAAAGCATCCCAGATAACAAACGGCAAGATGGTAGCGACACCATGCCGGCACTATATTGCCACTTCCGAGGAGTGTCAACTGATTCGTAGTCATCTGTGACCGGATTCGTTAACTAAAATGTCAGAACGTGTTACCAGCACGTTCTAGACAAGCGAATCGCGCAGCACCAGCACCATGGTGACACGCGTATCATCGCTCCATTCATGAATCTCCTCAGCAATGACGCAGGATCACATTTGGCAATGGGGAACCTGTGCTTTCATACAAATTAGAACCGTTAGATGTCATTGGATGTTCAGCATATGAGTATTGATAGACATTTTGATGGTCGTTTTCCTATATTTATAGTTATTGAACGAGTCGTATATATTTCTTTCAATCCATCATAGACTAAAAATATTATTTATAAAAAAAATTTACTTATAAAATAAAATTCATGCTGTTGCGTCCCTAACTTCGCCTTGTGTAATTTTTGAAATAACATGCTGTCATCGTATTTAATGTAACCCTCAATTGCATGAATTTGCAACAATAAATTGAAGAAAATATATATAAAATAAGTGTGTATATTTTTATGACAAAGTAATTATCGACTTTATGGAAAAAATCGCCCTATCGAGCTAGTTTATAGAAAATAATAAAATCGAGTTCTTATATCTTTGTTTTGTGCCGGTGTATCTATTTTGGAATCAAAATAAATAAATTGCACAGTTTAGTCATTTTTCATATTTGCTTATAATTTTTATGGAAACAGCTTCCCCATTAGTAAATGTCAGCCTACGCCACAACCACGCGTGTAGCTATGGTGAGCTGATAGTGTCATTGTCACGGCCGTGTAGCCCGTGTGCTATATCTCGGTGCTTTAATAGTGCTGTTATACGAATGCCGCCCCAGTACTAACAGTATACCATTTCGAAAGCTGAGTAGGAGCACTTTGTTAGCACAGTTCTGTCACGGAATTCGTTCCATCTGTTGTCATTGGCGTGCCAATCGCTGGCTGTTTGGGATATTGTAGTGCATGAGGCAGAATTGTTCCTTATCATCGTCATGGAGATGGATTTTCACTCCCCCCTTTTTGAATTTTTTAAATTATTGTTTGGAATATTTGCCGTTTCTGTATCTCTATGACCGCATTGTGGAATCAACTTATGTACGATCTTTTTGGTCTTCATCTTTTCTTACATGTAATATTATATATGTGATGCACGTTTGTTATGTAATGCTCCGATTTGTAAGCCTCAGATACTTTTATTCTTTGGTAAAGCCACTTATTCGATTAATATATATTTATTAGACATAGATATAAACAATTAGAAAAATGTTACTAAAACGCTATTAAATATGTTGTTGCAATTATATATTTAAGGTCTGAAGATGTAGATGCAATTAATGTCCGATATTTTACGTGATCCAATCGACGTATCAAGTGAGGCTATGAAATTTAAAAATCTTTTACTATTCTTTGACCCCTTTACATGTTACATGAATGATAAGTTCTGCAAGACAAGAAGCCTAAATTAGTGAGATATCTAGGAACATAAGTAATTTGTAAGTAACACATCTTTTCTCTTCGAAATATTTGCCTTTGCATAGAATAGAACGTATAGATATAATTTCCTGTTCTTTACCCATTTCGGTCCAATTCTATTATAGCCTTTGAGAAGAAGTAATATTGATTATACTTGATTTTTGCAATAGTTCTTTAATTAACAGATTTTATTAACCTAGAATCATCATTTGACGGATGTATCAATCTACTTTCTAGCTCCATCAGTTTCTTTTTCTGCTCGCTACTTTCCATTTCCAGTTCCGTATACTTATCCTTTATCACCATCATATATGTTGCGTAAAATTACAATAACTTTTTGTCCTCAAATTTTGCGGATATTTCAATTAAATTTCCTTTGATTAAATAAACGGAAATTAAAAAACAGTGGCACGTACCATTTCTTGGAAACGTTGTATCGTAATTTGCATCTGACTGTTTTGAAAGGCACGCACTTTACTTAACGTTTGCAATGATTCGGTTAGCGAAGAAAAGAAATATTCTACTTTCGAAATTGTTGGCTCTTGTAATTCTAAGGCAAATATATTCATCTGTCGACATCGTGAACATTGTTTTTTGGCAAAATTCCAGAAAAACAAATATACTATGAGTAAAATAATAGACATCATAATATTAAAATTAACTCTGTTCATCGTTGCCTTGTCGGACACATCCATAACAATATACAGGGTGGGGCAGTAATAATTAGCACCTCAGATATCCACGAAACTATAAGTTTCATAGAAGTTTTTGCTAATATAAAATTGCATAGTACAAAGGGGCCATCCGTTGATGAAAATAGTTTTTTTGTAAGTGGAGTTATGTTGGACATATGAAGGTTACCTTCATTTTTTAAAATGAATTGGTATGTCCATTCTTCCGTAATACGATAGAGCATTTTAAAGCAAGTTTAACGATCTGTAACATGAAGGCATTGAAGATTACAAAAAGTAAAGAAAGGCGATAATACTCACGGTTTTGATAGTAAATGAAACATACGTATTGTAAACAGTGGTGGAAGGCGTAATACTTACCGTTTACTTCACTGTGAATAAACACTTTTCGAAGGGCATTTCAATAGTTTGCAGCATAAGGTAAACATGATAAGATTAGTATTGAAAAATCGGTTCGAATACGTTTGGTTAGGCTGTTCTTTGTGTCGTTCATTTTATAAGTACTGAGCTGCGGATTCCTGAGGACAGCTCACAAAATTGCTGAACTATGGAAGATTATCATTGTGAATTTGAATCAAAAGGTAATTAAATTCCATTAGATTGTAAACAGATCTCAATGTTTCATTTTAGATAGTAAGATTAAATACTCTTTACAAAACTACACGAATGGATACATACCATTCTGTTATTATTATTTCATAAAGAATTATAATTGCAATTATATAGTTCATTACGATAAAAAATATTTCTCAGAAAATTCTAAATATTAAATTAAAGAATCAAGTAAAACATTTTTAATAATTACGAATATGAAAGATACTTGAACATTCCAATAGAAAGATGTCTAAACAGGAGCTAGAAAGGTCAAACATTCAATTTCAATTCCAGAATTCATCTATTAGAGGCAAAATGTTTCGAAAGCTTTAATTACAGTCTTTAATGCAAGCAGTTGGGCAGTATTTCAATTTTTAAGAAAATTGATGAAAGTCAACCATTTTGAAGTGGTCAGAATCTTTGTCGTTTGAGCAATAAGTGAATAACAAATAACTGCATAAATTCCAGGCTTAAAAACTTATGGATTAAATCCTATGCAGACTCGTTTATGAGCGAGTTACTAAATAATAATTCACACTAAGTAATCATTTTAAAACGTAAACGATTACATCTCGGGAACTTTCAAAGATATCAGAAGCGTGAAAAGTATGTGGTTTATCAAAAACTCTTCTAAAAGAACGGACGAAGCCAATAGAAATCTTTGTTGAAGTAAGCAAGTTCTAAAGTTCTAAGCAACGCGATGGCCCTTATCTGCCTATGTTTCATAGCAAGTAAGTTCTGAATTTCTATGAAATCCGATGGAATTTCTCACTACTAACGTTTCAAAGTAAGTTCTCAAATTCTCAGTTCTACGTTTAAAACTATGTGTGTTCTATATATCTATGTAAAGTGATGGTTCCTATTAGTTGTGACGGAAACCTATATATAGTAAGTCAGGGAAGCTCGAAGGGGTTAATTATCTAAATGCTTTAAGGTGTAAAACGTACTTTAATCTAAAGCGGTCTATCGTTCCAAGGTATCCGCTCACGTACAACTTTTCTTGGACGCCAGCTACTCAGAAAGTAGCAACGGGATAGACTACACGACCCCGGGAACCCTGGGGCGGAACAACCCTTGAAACTTCGAAATGGTCCTCCTCTCGACTACGTCTAGCCAAGTACACACACTCAGGTCGCGAGATACTGAAGTCACGGCATGTTTATTTATGGTCTCGACGTGGGTTTAACTATGAAGGGCTACGGGGAACTACGCAACACGCCGCAAATTACCGGGTATCATAACTCGCTCCACGATATAAGATACAATATACAATATGCGACACAAGAAATGGGACGCTTTAGCGAATAAGCTCTCACGTTCTCTTCTTCAGGTTCCTTGAATTCGCTGGTGGTCCTCGGGTCTCCTGCATCCTCCTCGGGGCTCCTTGGTGGAGTGGGCTGTAGGCTTCGGTATTGTTCGAGTCCATCGATCAGTGGATTTCGGCGATTTCCTCTTCTCGCCCCCTTGGGTGTCCCTGAGGGGATCCTCCTGATCATTTAAATTGCGTAGCGCCTCGCGCGACGCGCTCCCATGGCCCACCTGCAGGGCCGCTGGACTTTTGACTTCTCTTTAGGGGGTTAAGGATGGTTGAGGACCTTCTCACATCCCAGAGCATTATAAAGCACAAAAGCAGATAAGCATAATGCGATGCATAGAGCTTTACAACCTTCTAACTTACTTTGAACTGTTTATATGAAATGCAATATTGAGGTGCATGAAGCATGACAAATTAAATGCCTCGGCACCTGGACATCTAGAAACGCTATCCCCGGGCAAGGAAGTGTAGGGTTCACACTCAATTCATATGCAGAAGCAGATAAACATAACGCGATGCTATGAATATTACATCTTATCATAAAATATAGAAGTAAGATGCGCAGCCGCGTTTTACGAAGCATTAGAACTCTATTGCTTCTAAACCATCAGATATAGAAACGATATTCCGTAGCAAGGAAGTGATCCATTTACATTCATTTGAAGTGTAGAGGAGATATACAAAACGCGTTGCATTGAAATTACATCTTATCATGTGACTTAGAATTGATATGCGATATCGCGTTTTATAAAGAGTTAGAAATCTATTGCTTCGATGCGTAGACATCTAGAAACGCAATTTCCTAGCCAAGAAGTGTGGCATTTACATTCTTTTGAAGTGAATACGAGGTATACATAACACTTCGCAATGAATATTATATCTTATCATGAAACATACATGAGATGCGATATCGCGTTCTAGGAAGTATTAGAAATCCATTGCTTCGATACGTAGACATCATGGAACGCAATTTCCTAGCAAGGAAGCGTGGGGTTTGCAATCTTTAGATGTGTAGTCGAGGTATACATAACACTTCCCAATGAATATTATAGCTTATCTTGAAACCCAGAAATGAGATGCGATATCGCGTTTTAAGAAGCAGTGGAACCCTATGGCTTGGGTACGTAGACATCAGAGAACACTATTTCCTAGCAAGGATGTGTGGCCTTCACATTTTTTTGAAGTGTATACGAGGTCCACATAGCTCTTCGCAAAGAATATTGCATCTTATCATAATACGTAGAAATGAGATGCGATATCGCATTTTAAGCAGCATTAGAACTCTATTGCTTGGATACGCAGACATCTGGAAACGCTATTTCCTAGCAAGGAAGTGTGGTATTTGCAATCTTTGGAAGTGTAGTCGAGGTATACATAATACTTCGCAATGAATATAATAACTTATCTTGAAACCCAGAAATGAGATGCGATATCGCGTTGTAAGAACCATTTGAACTCTATTTCTTCGATACGTAGACATATGGAAACGCTATCTCTTAGAAAGGAAGTGTGTCATTTACATTCCTTTGAAGTGCAGACGAGGTATACATAACATTTCGCAATGGATATTGTAGCTTATCGTGAAACATAGAAATGAGATGCGATATCGCGTTTTAAGAAGCATTAGAACTTTATAGCTTCGATACGTAGACATCTGCAAACGCTATTTCCTAGGAAGGAAGTGATGCATTTACATTCATTCGAAGTGTAGGCGTGGAAAACAATACTTCGCAATGAATATTATACCTTATCATGAATCATAGAAATGAGATGCGGTATTTCGTTTTAAGAAGCACTAGAACTCTATTGCTTCGATACGTAGACATCTGCAAACTCTATTTCTTAGCAAGGAAGTGTCGCATTTACATTCAGTTGAAGTGTATGCGAGGAATAAGTGACATATCGCAATGAATATTATATCCTATCATGAAACATATGAATGAGATGCGATATCGCGTTTTAAGTAGCATTAGAACTCTATTGCCACGATACGTAGACATCTGCAAAGGCCATTTCCTAGCATGGAAGGGTCGCATTTACATTCATTGGAAGTGTAGACGAGGAGTACATAGCACTTCGCAACGAATATTACATCTTATCATGAGACATAGATATGAGATGCGATATCGCTCTTCAAGAAGCATTAGTACTCTATTGCTACGATACGTAGACATCTGCAAAAGCTACATCCTAGCAAGGAATTGTCGCATTTACATTCATTTAAAGTGAATACGAGGGATACATAACACTCCACAATGAATGTCATATCTAATCATGAAACGTAGAAATGAGATATGAGATCTCGTTTTAAGAAGCATTACGACTCTATTGGTTCGATACGTAGACATCTGCAAACGTTATTTCCTAACAACGAAGTGTCGCATTTACATTCATTTGAAGTGAATACGAGGGATACATTACACTCCACAATGAATATTATATCTTATCATGAAGCGTAGAAATGAGATGCGATATCGCGATATAAGAAGCATTAGAACTCTATTGCCTTGATATGTAAACATCTGCAAGCGCTATTTCCTAGCAAGGAAGTGTCGCATTTACATTCATTGGAAGTGTAGACGAGGAGTACATAGCACTTCGCAACGAATATTACATCTTATCATGAGACATAGATATGAGATGCGATATCGCTCTTCAAGAAGCATTAGTACTCTATTGCTACGATACGTAGGCTTCGGCAAAAGCTACATCCTAGCAAGGAATTGTCGCATTTACATTTATTTGGAGTGAATACGAGGGATACATAACACTCCGCAATGAATATTATATCTTATCATGAAACGTAGAAATGAGATGCGATATCGCGATATAAGAAGCATTAGAACTCTATTGCCTTGATACGTAAACATCTGCAAAAGCTATTTCCTAGCAAGCAAGTGTCGCATTTACATTCATTGGAAGTGTAGACGAGGAGTACATAGCACTTCGCAACGAATATTATATCGTATCATGGGACATAGATATGAGATGCGGTATCGCGCTTCAAGAAGCATTAGTAATCTATTGCTACGATACGTAGGCTTCGGCAAAAGCTACATCCTAGCAAGGAATTGTCGCATTTACATTCATTTGGAGTGAATACGAGGGATACATAACACTCCAGAATGAATATTATATCTAATCCTGAAACGTAGAAATGAGATGCGATATCGCGATATAAGAAGCATTACAACTCTATTGCTTCGATACGTAGATATCTGCAAACGCTACTTCCTAGCAAGGAAATGTCGCGTTTCCATTCCATTGAAGTGAATACGAGGTATACATGCCACTCCGCAATGAATATTATATCATATCGTGAAACATAGAAATGAGATGCGATATCTCGTTTTGGGAAGCATTAGAACTGTATTGCTACGATACGTCGACATCTGCAATCGCTATTTCCTAGCAAGGATGTGTCGCATTTACATTCTTCTGAAGTGAATACGAGGTATACATGACTCTTCGCCATGAATATTATATCTTATCATGAAACGTAGAAATGAGATGCGATATCGCGATATAAGAGGCATTACAACTCTATTGCTTCGATACGTAGATATCTGCAAACGCTACTTCCTAGCAAGGAAGTGTCGCATTTACATTCCATGGAAGTGAATACGAGGTATACATGGCACTCCGCAACGAATATTATATCTTATCATGAAACATAGAATTGAGATGCGATATCGCGATTTAAAAAGCATTAGAATCCTATTGCTGCGGTACGTAGACATCTGCAAAGGCTATTCAATAGAATGGAAGTGTCGCATTTACATTCCTTTGGAGTGTAGACGCGGAATACATAACTCTTCGCAATGAATATTATATCGTTTCATGAAACATAGTAATGTGATGCGATATCGCGATTTAAAAAGCATTAGAACCCTATTGCTGCGGTACGTAGACATCTGCAAACGCTATTCAATAGAAAGGAAGTGTCGCATTTACATTCCTTTGTTTACGTATACCTCGTATTCCTTTCAAAAGAATGTAAATTCGATACGTCCTTGCTAGGAAGTAGCGTTTGCAGGTGTCTAAGTATCGAAGCAATAGAGTTCTAGTGCTTCTTAAATCGCCATATTACATCTCATTTCTATGTTTCATTATATGATATAATTTTCATTGTGGAGTGTCATGTATACCTCGTACTCCTTTCAAAATAATGTAAATGCGACACTTCCTTGCTAGGAAGTAGCGTTTGCAGATGTCTACATATCGAAGCAATAGATTTCTAATGGTTCTTAAATCGCTTATTGCATCTCATTTCTATGTTTCATGGTAAGATATAATATTCAATGTGGAGTGTTATGTATACCTCGTATTCACTTCAAAAGAATGTAAATGCCACACTTCCTTGCTTGGAGATAGCGTTTGCACATGTCTACATATCGAAGCAATAGATTTCTAATGCTTCTTAAATAGCCATATTGCATCTCATTTCTATGTTTCATGGTAAGATATAATATTCATTGTGGAGTGTTATGTATACCTCGTATTCCTTTCAAAGGAATGTAAATGCGACACTTCCTTGTTGGGGATAGCGTTTGCAGATGTCTACGTATCGAAGCAATAGATTTCTAATGCTTCTTAAATCGCCATATTACATCTCATTTCTATGTTTCATGATAAGATATAATTTTCATTGTGGAGTGTTATGTATACCTCGTATTCACTTCAAAAGAATGTAAATGCCACACTTCCTTGCTTGGAGATAGCGTTTGCAGATGTCTACATATCGAAGCAATAGATTTCTAATGCTTCTTAAATAGCCATACTGCATCTCATTTCTATGTTTCATGGTAAGATATAATATTCATTGTGGAGTGTTATGTATACCTCGTATTCCTTTCAAAGGAATGTAAATGCGACACTTCCTTGTTGGGGATAGCGTTTGCAGATGTCTACGTATCGAAGCAATAGAGTTCTAATGCTCCTTAAATCGTCATATCGAATCTCATTTCTATGTTTCATGATAAGATACAATATTCATTGCGAAGTGTCATGTATACCTCGTACTCCTTTCAAAATAATGTAAATGCGACACTTCCTTGCTAGGAAGTAGCGTTTGCAGATGTCTACATATCGAAGCAATAGATTTCTAATGGTTCTTAAATCGCTTATTGCATCTCATTTCTATGTTTCATGGTAAGATATAATATTCAATGTGGAGTGTTATGTATACCTCGTATTCACTTCAAAAGAGTGTAAACGCGATACTTCCTTGCCAGGAAATAGCGTTTGCAGATGTTAAGGTATCGAAGCAATAGAGTTCTAATGCTTCTTAAATCGTCATATCGCATCTCATTTCTATGTTTCATGATAAGAAATAATATCCATTGTGAAGTGTCATGATTACATCGTATTCACTTCAAAAGAATGTAATTTCGACTCTTCCTGCCTATTAAATAGCGTTACCAGATGTCTACGTATCGAAGCAATAGAATTCTAATGCTCCTTAAAACGAGATATCGCATCTCATTTCTATGTTTCATGATAAGATATAATATCCATTGCGAAGTGTCATGTGTACCTCGCATATACTTCAAATGAATGTAAATGCGACACTTCCTTGGTAGGAAATAGCGTTTGCAGATGTCTACGTATCGCAGCCATATATTTCTAATGCTTCTTAAATTGCGATATCGCATCTCATTTCTATGTTTCGTGATAAAGTGTAATATTCATTGTGGAGTGTTACGTATACCCCGAATTAACTTCAAAAGAATGTAAATGCGACACTTACTTGCTAGGAAATAGCGTTTGCGGATGTCTACGTATCGAAGCAATAGAGTTCTAATGCTTCTTAAAACGCGATATCGCATCTAGTTTCTATTTTTCATGATAAGATATAATATCCATTGCGAAGTCACACTTATTCCTCGTATTCACTTCAAATGAATGTAAATGCGACACTTCCTTGCTAGGAAATAGCGTTTGCAGATGTCTACGTTTCGAAGCAGTAGAGTACTAATGCTTCATAAAGCGCGATATCGCGTCTCATTTCAATTTTTCATGATAAGATACAATATTCATTGCGAAGTGTCATGTATAGCCCGAATTCACTTCAAAAGAAAGTAGATGCGACACTTCCATGCTAGGAAATAGCGTTTGCAGATGTCTCCGCATCGAGGCCATAGAGTTCTAATGCTTCTTAAAACGCGATATGGCACCTCACTTCTATGTATCATGATAAGATATAATATTCATTGCGAAGTGTCATGTATATCTCGTCTTCACTTCAAAGGAATGTAAAAGCGGCACTTCCTTGCCAGGAAGTAGCGCTTGCCGATGTCAACGTATCGAAGCAATAGAGTTCTAATTCATCTCAGAACGCGATATCGTAGCTCATTCCAATGTTTCGTGATAAGATATAATATTCATTGCGAAGTGTCATGTATACCTCGATTTCACTTCACAAGAATGTAAATGCGACACTTCCTTGCTAGGAAATATTGTTTGCAGATGTCTACGTATCACAGCAATAGAGTACTAATGCTTCTTAAAACGAGATGTCGTATTTCATTTTTATGTTTCGTAATAAGATATAATATTCATTGTGTATTTTTATGTATACCCCGTATTCACTTCATTGGAATGTAAGTGCGACATTTCCTTGCTAGGATATAGAGATTGCAGATGTCTACCTATAATAGCAATAGAGTTCTAATGCTTCTCAAAACGCGATATAGCACCTCATTCCGATGTTTCACGATAAGATATAATATTCTTTGCGAAGTATCATGTATATCTCGTATTCACTTCAAAAGAATGTAAATGCGACACTTGCATGCTAGGAAATAGCGTTTGCAGATGTCTACGTGTCGTAGCAATAGAGTTCTAATGCTTCTTAAAACGCGATATCGCATCTCACTTCTATGTTTCATGATAAGATATAATTTTCATTGCGAAGTGTCATGTGTACCTCGATTTCACGTCACAAGAATATAAATGCGACACTTCCTTGCTAGGAAATATTGTTTGCAGATGTCTACGTATCACAGCAATAGAGAACTAATGCTTCTTAAAACGAGATATCGTATTTCATTTTTATGTTTCGTAATAAGATATAATATTCATTGTGTATTTTTATGTATACCTCGTATTCACTTCAATGGAATGTAAGTGCGGCATTTCCTTGCTAGGATATAGAGATTGCAGATGTCTACCTATATTAGCAATAGAGTTCTAATGCTTCTCAAAACGCGATATAGCACCTCATTCCGATGTTTCACGATAAGATATAATATTCTTTGCGAAGTATCATGTATATCTCGTATTCACTTCAAAAGAATGTAAATGCGACACTTGCATATTAGGAAATAGCGTTTGCAGATGTCTACGTATCGAAGCAATAGAGTTCAAATGCTTCTTAAAACGAGATATTGCATCTCATATCTATGTTTCATGATAAGATATAATATTCATTGCGAAGTGTTATGCATTCCTCGCCTACGATTGAAATGGACGTAAATGTGACACTTCCTTGCTAGGAAATAGCGTTTGCAGATGTCTACGTATCGTAGCAATAGATTTCTAATGCTTCTTAAAGCGCGATATCGCATCTCATTTCTATGTTTCATGGTAAGATATAACATGATTTGCGAAGTGTTATGTATTCCTCGTCTACACTTCAAATGAATGTGAATGCGATACTTCCTCGCTAGGAAATAGCGTTTGCAGATGTCTACTTATCGTAGGGATGGAGTTCTAATGCTTCTTAAAACGTGATATCGCATCTCATATCTATGTTTCAAGATGAGATATAATATTCATTGCGAAGTGTTATGCATTCCTCGTCTACGATTCAAATGGATGTAAATGCGACACTTCCTTGCCAGGACATAGCGTTTGCAGATGTCTACGTATCGAAGCAATAGAGTTCTTATGTTACTTAAAACGCGACATCGCATCTCATTTCTATGTTTCATGGTAAGATATAATATGATTTGCGAAGTGTCATGTATTACTCGTCTACACTTCAAATGAATGTAATTGCTACACTTCCTTGCTAGGAAATAACGATTGCAGATGTCTACGTATCGTAGCAATAGCTTTCTAATGCTTCTTAAAACGCGATATCGCATCTCATTTCTATGTTCCATGGTAGGATATAATATGATTTGCGAAGTGTTATGTATTCCTCGTCTACACTTCAAATGAATGTAAATGCGACACTTCCTTGCAAAGAAATAGCGTTTGCAGATGTCTACGTATCATAGCAATAGATTTCTAATGCTTCTTAAAACGCGATATCGCATCTCATTTCTATGTTTCATGGTAAGATATAATATGATTTGCGAAGTGTCATGTATTCCTCGTCTACACTTCAAATGAACGTGAATGCGACATTTCCTCGCTAGGAAATGGCGTTTGCAGATGTCTACTTATCGTAGGGATGGAGTTCTAATGCTTCTTAAAACGTGATATCGCATCTCATATCTATGTTTCAAGATAAGATATAATATCCATTGCGAAGTGTTATGCATTCCTCGTCTACGATTCAAATGGATGTAAATGTGACACTTCCTTGCCAGGACATAGCGTTTGCAGATGTCTACGTATCGAAGCAATAGAGTTCTTATGTTACTTAAAACGCGATATCGCATCTCATTTCTATGTTTCATGGTAAGATATAATATGATTTGCGAAGTGTCATGTATTCCTCGTCTACACTTCAAATGAATGTAAATGCGACACTTCCTTGCTAGGAAATAGCGTCTGCCGATGTCTAGGTATCGTAGCAATAGATTTCTAATGCTTCTTAAAACGCGATATCGCATCTCATTTCTATGTTTCATGGTAAGATATAATATGATTTGCGAAGTATCATGTATTACTCGTCTACACTTCAAATGAATGTAATTGCTACACTTCCTTGCTAGGAAATAACGATTGCAGATGTCTACGTATCGTAGCAATAGCTTTCTAATGCTTCTTAAAACGCGATATCGCATCTCATTTCTATGTTCCATGGTAGGATATAATATGATTTGCGAAGTGTTATGTATTCCTCGTCTACACTTCAAATGAATGTAAATGCGACACTTCCTTGCAAAGAAATAGCGTTTGCAGATGTCTACGTATCGTAGCAATAGATTTCTAATGTTTCTTAAAACGCGATATCGCATCTCATTTCTATGTTTCATGGTAAGATATAACATGATTTGCGAAGTGTTATGTATTCCTCGTCTACACTTCAAATGAATGTGAATGCGACATTTCCTCGCTAGGAAATAGCGTTTGCAGATGTCTACGTATCGTAGCAATAGATTTCTAATGCTTCTTAAAGCGCGATATCGCATCTCATTTCTATGTTGCATGGTAAGATATAACATGATTTGCGAAGTGTTATGTATTCCTCGTCTACACTTCAAATGAATGAAAATGCGACACTTCCTTGCAAGGAAATAGCGTTTGCAGATGTCTACTTATCGTAGGGATGGAGTTCTAATGCTTCTTAAAACGTGAAATCGCATCTCATTTCTATGTTTTATGGTAAGATATAATATGATTTGCGAAGTGTTATGTATTCCTCGTCTACACTTCAAATGAATGAAAATGCGACACTTCCTTGCAAGGAAATAGCGTTTGCAGATGTCTACTTATCGTAGGGATGGAGTTCTAATGCTTCTTAAAACGTGATATCGCATCTCATATCTATGTTTCAAGATGAGATATAATATTCATTGCGAAGTGTTATGCATTCCTCGTCTACGATTCAAATGGATGTAAATGCGACACTTCCTTGCCAGGACATAGCGTTTGCAGATGTCTACGTATCGAAGCAATAGAGTTCTTATGTTACTTAAAACGCGACATCGCATCTCATTTCTATGTTTCATGGTAAGATATAATATGATTTGCGAAGTGTCATGTATTCCTCGTCTACACTTCAAATGAACGTGAATGCGACATTTCCTCGCTAGGAAATGGCGTTTGCAGATGTCTACTTATCGTAGGGATGGAGTTCTAATGCTTCTTAAAACGTGATATCGCATCTCATATCTATGTTTCAAGATAAGATATAATATCCATTGCGAAGTGTTATGCATTCCTCGTCTACGATTCAAATGGATGTAAATGTGACACTTCCTTGCCAGGACATAGCGTTTGCAGATGTCTACGTATCGAAGCAATAGAGTTCTTATGTTACTTAAAACGCGATATCGCATCTCATTTCTATGTTTCGTGGTAAGATATAATATGATTTGCGAAGCGTCATGTATTCCTCGTCTACACTTCAAATGAATGTAAATGCGACACTTCCTTGCTAGGAAATAGCGTCTGCCGATGTCTAGGTATCGTAGCAATAGATTTCTAATGCTTCTTAAAACGCGATATCGCATCTCATTTCTATGTTTCATGGTAAGATATAATATGATTTGCGAAGTGTCATGTATTACTCGTCTACACTTCAAATGAATGTAATTGCTACACTTCCTTGCTAGGAAATAACGATTGCAGATGTCTACGTATCGTAGCAATAGCTTTCTAATGCTTCTTAAAACGCGATATCGCATCTCATTTCTATGTTCCATGGTAGGATATAATATGATTTGCGAAGTGTTATGTATTCCTCGTCTACACTTCAAATGAATGTAAATGCGACACTTCCTTGCAAAGAAATAGCGTTTGCAGATGTCTACGTATCGTAGCAATAGATTCCTAATGCTTCTTAAAACGCGATATCACATCTCATTTCTATGTTTCATGGTAAGATATAATATGATTTGCGAAGTGTCATGTATTCCTCGTCTACACTTCAAATGAATGTGAATGCGACATTTCCTCGCTAGGAAATAGCGTTTGCAGATGTCTACGTATCGTAGCAATAGATTTCTAATGCTTCTTAAAGCGCGATATCGCATCTCATTTCTATGTTGCATGGTAAGATATAACATGATTTGCGAAGTGTTATGTATTCCTCGTCTACACTTCAAATGAATGAAAATGCGACACTTCCTTGCAAGGAAATAGCGTTTGCAGATGTCTACTTATCGTAGGGATGGAGTTCTAATGCTTCTTAAAACGCGATATCGCATCTCATTTCTATGTTTTATGGTAAGATATAATATGATTTGCGAAGTGTCATGTATTCCTCGTCTACACTTCAAATGAATGTAAATGCGACACTTCCTTGCTAGGAAATAGCGTCTGCCGATGTCTAGGTATCGTAGCAATAGATTTCTAATGCTTCTTAAAACGCGATATCGCATCTCATTTCTATGTCTCATGGTAAGATATAATATGATTTGCGAAGTGTCATGTATTACTCGTCTACACTTCAAATGAATGTAATTGCTACACTTCCTTGCTAGGAAATAACGATTGCAGATGTCTACGTATCGTAGCAATAGCTTTCTAATGCTTCTTAAAACGCGATATCGCATCTCATTTCTATGTTCCATGGTAGGATATAATATGATTTGCGAAGTGTTATGTATTCCTCGTCTACACTTCAAATGAATGTAAATGCGACACTTCCTTGCAAAGAAATAGCGTTTGCAGATGTCTACGTATCGTAGCAATAGATTTCTAATGCTTCTTAAAACGCGATTTCGCATCTCATTTCTATGTTTCATGGTAAGATATAATATGATTTGCGAAGTGTCATGTATTCCTCGTCTACACTTCAAATGAATGTGAATGCGACATTTCCTCGCTAGGAAATAGCGTTTGCAGATGTCTACGTATCGTAGCAATAGATTTCTAATGCTTCTTAAAGCGCGATATCGCATCTCATTTCTATGTTGCATGGTAAGATATAACATGATTTGCGAAGTGTTATGTATTCCTCGTCTACACTTCAAATGAATGAAAATGCGACACTTCCTTGCAAGGAAATAGCGTTTGCAGATGTCTACTTATCGTAGGGATGGAGTTCTAATGCTTCTTAAAACGTGATATCGCATCTCATTTCTATGTTTTATGGTAAGATATAATATGATTTGCGAAGTGTTATGTATTCCTCGTCTACACTTCAAATGAATGAAAATGCGACACTTCCTTGCAAGGAAATAGCGTTTGCAGATGTCTACTTATCGTAGGGATGGACTTCTAATGCTTCTTAAAACGTGATATCGCATCTCATATCTATGTTTCAAGATGAGATATAATATTCATTGCGAAGTGTTATGCATTCCTCGTCTACTATTCAAATGGATGTAAATGCGACACTTCCTTGCCAGGACATAGCGATTGCAGATGTCTACGTATCGAAGCAATAGTGTTCTTATGTTACTTAAAACGCGACATCGCATCTCATTTCTATGTTTCATGGTAAGATATAATATGATTTGCGAAGTGTCATGTATTACTCGTCTACACTTCAAATGAATGTAATTGCTACACTTCCTTGCTAGGAAATAACGATTGCAGATGTCTACGTATCGTAGCAATAGCTTTCTAATGCTTCTTAAAACGCGATATCGCATCTCATTTCTATGTTCCATGGTAGGATATAATATGATTTGCGAAGTGTTATGTATTCCTCGTCTACACTTCAAATGAATGTAAATGCGACACTTCCTTGCAAAGAAATAGCGTTTGCAGATGTCTACGTATCGTAGCAATAGATTTCTAATGCTTCTTAAAACGCGATATCGCATCTCATTTCTATGTCTCATGGTAAGATATAATATGATTTGCGAAGTGTCATGTATTACTCGTCTACACTTCAAATGAATGTAATTGCTACACTTCCTTGCTAGGAAATAACGATTGCAGATGTCTACGTATCGTAGCAATAGCTTTCTAATGCTTCTTAAAACGCGATATCGCATCTCATTTCTATGTTCCATGGTAGGATATAATATGATTTGCGAAGTGTTATGTATTCCTCGTCTACACTTCAAATGAATGTAAATGCGACACTTCCTTGCAAAGAAATAGCGTTTGCAGATGTCTACGTATCGTAGCAATAGATTTCTAATGTTTCTTAAAACGCGATATCGCATCTCATTTCTATGTTTCATGGTAAGATATAATATGATTTGCGAAGTGTCATGTATTCCTCGTCTACACTTCAAATGAATGTGAATGCGACATTTTCTCGCTAGGAAATAGCGTTTGCAGATGTCTACGTATCGTAGCAATAGATTTCTAATGCTTCTTAAAGCGCGATATCGCATCTCATTTCTATGTTGCATGGTAAGATATAACATGATTTGCGAAGTGTCATGTATTCCTCGTCTACACTTCAAATGAATGTGAATGCGACATTTCCTCGCTAGGAAATAGCGTTTGCAGATGTCTACGTATCGTAGCAATAGATTTCTAATGCTTCTTAAAGCGCGATATCGCATCTCATTTCTATGTTGCATGGTAAGATATAACATGATTTGCGAAGTGTTATGTATTCCTCGTCTACACTTCAAATGAATGAAAATGCGACACTTCCTTGCAAGGAAATAGCGTTTGCAGATGTCTACTTATCGTAGGGATGGAGTTCTAATGCTTCTTAAAACGTGAAATCGCATCTCATTTCTATGTTTTATGGTAAGATATAATATGATTTGCGAAGTGTTATGTATTCCTCGTCTACACTTCAAATGAATGAAAATGCGACACTTCCTTGCAAGGAAATAGCGTTTGCAGATGTCTACTTATCGTAGGGATGGAGTTCTAATGCTTCTTAAAACGTGATATCGCATCTCATATCTATGTTTCAAGATGAGATATAATATTCATTGCGAAGTGTTATGCATTCCTCGTCTACGATTCAAATGGATGTAAATGCGACACTTCCTTGCCAGGACATAGCGTTTGCAGATGTCTACGTATCGAAGCAATAGAGTTCTTATGTTACTTAAAACGCGACATCGCATCTCATTTCTATGTTTCATGGTAAGATATAATATGATTTGCGAAGTGTCATGTATTCCTCGTCTACACTTCAAATGAACGTGAATGCGACATTTCCTCGCTAGGAAATGGCGTTTGCAGATGTCTACTTATCGTAGGGATGGAGTTCTAATGCTTCTTAAAACGTGATATCGCATCTCATATCTATGTTTCAAGATAAGATATAATATCCATTGCGAAGTGTTATGCATTCCTCGTCTACGATTCAAATGGATGTAAATGTGACACTTCCTTGCCAGGACATAGCGTTTGCAGATGTCTACGTATCGAAGCAATAGAGTTCTTATGTTACTTAAAACGCGATATCGCATCTCATTTCTATGTTTCGTGGTAAGATATAATATGATTTGCGAAGCGTCATGTATTCCTCGTCTACACTTCAAATGAATGTAAATGCGACACTTCCTTGCTAGGAAATAGCGTCTGCCGATGTCTAGGTATCGTAGCAATAGATTTCTAATGCTTCTTAAAACGCGATATCGCATCTCATTTCTATGTTTCATGGTAAGATATAATATGATTTGCGAAGTGTCATGTATTACTCGTCTACACTTCAAATGAATGTAATTGCTACACTTCCTTGCTAGGAAATAACGATTGCAGATGTCTACGTATCGTAGCAATAGCTTTCTAATGCTTCTTAAAACGCGATATCGCATCTCATTTCTATGTTCCATGGTAGGATATAATATGATTTGCGAAGTGTTATGTATTCCTCGTCTACACTTCAAATGAATGTAAATGCGACACTTCCTTGCAAAGAAATAGCGTTTGCAGATGTCTACGTATCGTAGCAATAGATTTCTAATGCTTCTTAAAACGCGATATCGCATCTCATTTCTATGTTTCATGGTAAGATATAATATGATTTGCGAAGTGTCATGTATTCCTCGTCTACACTTCAAATGAATGTGAATGCGACATTTCCTCGCTAGGAAATAGCGTTTGCAGATGTCTACGTATCGTAGCAATAGATTTCTAATGCTTCTTAAAGCGCGATATCGCATCTCATTTCTATGTTGCATGGTAAGATATAACATGATTTGCGAAGTGTTATGTATTCCTCGTCTACACTTCAAATGAATGAAAATGCGACACTTCCTTGCAAGGAAATAGCGTTTGCAGATGTCTACTTATCGTAGGGATGGAGTTCTAATGCTCCTTAAAACGTGATATCGCATCTCATTTCTATGTTTTATGGTAAGATATAATATGCTTTGCGAAGTGTCATGTATTCCTCGTCCACACTTCAAATGAATGTAAATGCGACACTTCCTTGCTAGGAAATAGCGTCTGCCGATGTCTAGGTATCGTAGCAATAGATTTCTAATGCTTCTTAAAACGCGATATCGCATCTCATTTCTATGTCTCATGGTAAGATATAATATGATTTGCGAAGTGTCATGTATTACTCGTCTACACTTCAAATGAATGTAATTGCTACACTTCCTTGCTAGGAAATAACGATTGCAGATGTCTACGTATCGTAGCAATAGCTTTCTAATGCTTCTTAAAACGCGATATCGCATCTCATTTCTATGTTCCATGGTAGGATATAATATGATTTGCGAAGTGTTATGTATTCCTCGTCTACACTTCAAATGAATGTAAATGCGACACTTCCTTGCAAAGAAATAGCGTTTGCAGATGTCTACGTATCGTAGCAATAGATTTCTAATGCTTCTTAAAACGCGATTTCGCATCTCATTTCTATGTTTCATGGTAAGATATAATATGATTTGCGAAGTGTCATGTATTCCTCGTCTACACTTCAAATGAATGTGAATGCGACATTTCCTCGCTAGGAAATAGCGTTTGCAGATGTCTACGTATCGTAGCAATAGATTTCTAATGCTTCTTAAAGCGCGATATCGCATCTCATTTCTATGTTGCATGGTAAGATATAACATGATTTGCGAAGTGTTATGTATTCCTCGTCTACACTTCAAATGAATGAAAATGCGACACTTCCTTGCAAGGAAATAGCGTTTGCAGATGTCGACTTATCGTAGGGATGGAGTTCTAATGCTTCTTAAAACGTGATATCGCATCTCATTTCTATGTTTTATGGTAAGATATAATATGATTTGCGAAGTGTTATGTATTCCTCGTCTACACTTCAAATGAATGAAAATGCGACACTTCCTTGCAAGGAAATAGCGTTTGCAGATGTCTACTTATCGTAGGGATGGAGTTCTAATGCTTCTTAAAACGTGATATCGCATCTCATATCTATGTTTCAAGATGAGATATAATATTCATTGCGAAGTGTTATGCATTCCTCGTCTACTATTCAAATGGATGTAAATGCGACACTTCCTTGCCAGGACATAGCGATTGCAGATGTCTACGTATCGAAGCAATAGTGTTCTTATGTTACTTAAAACGCGACATCGCATCTCATTTCTATGTTTCATGGTAAGATATAATATGATTTGCGAAGTGTCATGTATTACTCGTCTACACTTCAAATGAATGTAATTGCTACACTTCCTTGCTAGGAAATAACGATTGCAGATGTCTACGTATCGTAGCAATAGCTTTCTAATGCTTCTTAAAACGCGATATCGCATCTCATTTCTATGTTCCATGGTAGGATATAATATGATTTGCGAAGTGTTATGTATTCCTCGTCTACACTTCAAATGAATGTAAATGCGACACTTCCTTGCAAAGAAATAGCGTTTGCAGATGTCTACGTATCGTAGCAATAGATTTCTAATGCTTCTTAAAACGCGATATCGCATCTCATTTCTATGTTTCATGGTAAGATATAATATGATTTGCGAAGTGTCATTTATTCCTCGTCTACACTTCAAATGAATGTGAATGCGACATTTCCTCGCTAGGAAATAGCGTTTGCAGATGTCTACGTATCGTAGCAATAGATTTCAAATGCTTCTTAAAGCGCGATATCGCATCTCATTTCTATGTTGCATGGTAAGATATAACATGATTTGCGAAGTGTTATGTATTCCTCGTCTACACTTCAAATGAATGAAAATGCGACACTTCCTTGCAAGGAAATAGCGTTTGCAGATGTCTACTTATCGTAGGGATGGAGTTCTAATGCTTCTTAAAACGCGATATCGCATCTCATTTCTATGTTCCATGGTAGGATATAATATGATTTGCGAAGTGTTATGTATTCCTCGTCTACACTTCAAATGAATGTAAATGCGACACTTCCTTGCAAAGAAATAGCGTTTGCAGATGTCTACGTATCGTAGCAATAGATTTCTAATGCTTCTTAAAACGCGATATCGCATCTCATTTCTATGTTTCATGGTAAGATATAATATGATTTGCGAAGTGTCATGTATTCCTCGTCTACACTTCAAATGAATGTGAATGCGACATTTCCTCGCTAGGAAATAGCGTTTGCAGATGTCTACGTATCGTAGCAATAGATTTCTAATGCTTCTTAAAGCGCGATATCGCATCTCATTTCTATGTTGCATGGTAAGATATAACATGATTTGCGAAGTGTCATGTATTCCTCGTCTACACTTCAAATGAATGTGAATGCGACATTTCCTCGCTAGGAAATAGCGTTTGCAGATGTCTACGTATCGTAGCAATAGATTTCTAATGCTTCTTAAAGCGCGATATCGCATCTCATTTCTATGTTGCATGGTAAGATATAACATGATTTGCGAAGTGTTATGTTTTCCTCGTCTACACTTCAAATGAATGAAAATGCGACACTTCCTTGCAAGGAAATAGCGTTTGCAGATGTCTACTTATCGTAGGGATGGAGTTCTAATGCTTCTTAAAACGTGAAATCGCATCTCATTTCTATGTTTTATGGTAAGATATAATATGATTTGCGAAGTGTTATGTATTCCTCGTCTACACTTCAAATGAATGAAAATGCGACACTTCCTTGCAAGGAAATAGCGTTTGCAGATGTCTACTTATCGTAGGGATGGAGTTCTAATGCTTCTTAAAACGTGATATCGCATCTCATATCTATGTTTCAAGATGAGATATAATATTCATTGCGAAGTGTTATGCATTCCTCGTCTACGATTCAAATGGATGTAAATGCGACACTTCCTTGCCAGGACATAGCGTTTGCAGATGTCTACGTATCGAAGCAATAGAGTTCTTATGTTACTTAAAACGCGACATCGCATCTCATTTCTATGTTTCATGGTAAGATATAATATGATTTGCGAAGTGTCATGTATTCCTCGTCTACACTTCAAATGAACGTGAATGCGACATTTCCTCGCTAGGAAATGGCGTTTGCAGATGTCTACTTATCGTAGGGATGGAGTTCTAATGCTTCTTAAAACGTGATATCGCATCTCATATCTATGTTTCAAGATAAGATATAATATCCATTGCGAAGTGTTATGCATTCCTCGTCTACGATTCAAATGGATGTAAATGTGACACTTCCTTGCCAGGACATAGCGTTTGCAGATGTCTACGTATCGAAGCAATAGAGTTCTTATGTTACTTAAAACGCGATATCGCATCTCATTTCTATGTTTCGTGGTAAGATATAATATGATTTGCGAAGCGTCATGTATTCCTCGTCTACACTTCAAATGAATGTAAATGCGACACTTCCTTGCTAGGAAATAGCGTCTGCCGATGTCTAGGTATCGTAGCAATAGATTTCTAATGCTTCTTAAAACGCGATATCGCATCTCATTTCTATGTTTCATGGTAAGATATAATATGATTTGCGAAGTGTCATGTATTACTCGTCTACACTTCAAATGAATGTAATTGCTACACTTCCTTGCTAGGAAATAACGATTGCAGATGTCTACGTATCGTAGCAATAGCTTTCTAATGCTTCTTAAAACGCGATATCGCATCTCATTTCTATGTTCCATGGTAGGATATAATATGATTTGCGAAGTGTTATGTATTCCTCGTCTACACTTCAAATGAATGTAAATGCGACACTTCCTTGCAAAGAAATAGCGTTTGCAGATGTCTACGTATCGTAGCAATAGATTTCTAATGCTTCTTAAAACGCGATATCGCATCTCATTTCTATGTTTCATGGTAAGATATAATATGATTTGCGAAGTGTCATGTATTCCTCGTCTACACTTCAAATGAATGTGAATGCGACATTTCCTCGCTAGGAAATAGCGTTTGCAGATGTCTACGTATCGTAGCAATAGATTTCTAATGCTTCTTAAAGCGCGATATCGCATCTCATTTCTATGTTGCATGGTAAGATATAACATGATTTGCGAAGTGTCATGTATTCCTCGTCTACACTTCAAATGAATGTGAATGCGACATTTCCTCGCTAGGAAATAGCGTTTGCAGATGTCTACGTATCGTAGCAATAGATTTCTAATGCTTCTTAAAGCGCGATATCGCATCTCATTTCTATGTTGCATGGTAAGATATAACATGATTTGCGAAGTGTTATGTTTTCCTCGTCTACACTTCAAATGAATGAAAATGCGACACTTCCTTGCAAGGAAATAGCGTTTGCAGATGTCTACTTATCGTAGGGATGGAGTTCTAATGCTTCTTAAAACGTGAAATCGCATCTCATTTCTATGTTTTATGGTAAGATATAATATGATTTGCGAAGTGTTATGTATTCCTCGTCTACACTTCAAATGAATGAAAATGCGACACTTCCTTGCAAGGAAATAGCGTTTGCAGATGTCTACTTATCGTAGGGATGGAGTTCTAATGCTTCTTAAAACGTGATATCGCATCTCATATCTATGTTTCAAGATGAGATATAATATTCATTGCGAAGTGTTATGCATTCCTCGTCTACGATTCAAATGGATGTAAATGCGACACTTCCTTGCCAGGACATAGCGTTTGCAGATGTCTACGTATCGAAGCAATAGAGTTCTTATGTTACTTAAAACGCGACATCGCATCTCATTTCTATGTTTCATGGTAAGATATAATATGATTTGCGAAGTGTCATGTATTCCTCGTCTACACTTCAAATGAACGTGAATGCGACATTTCCTCGCTAGGAAATGGCGTTTGCAGATGTCTACTTATCGTAGGGATGGAGTTCTAATGCTTCTTAAAACGTGATATCGCATCTCATATCTATGTTTCAAGATAAGATATAATATCCATTGCGAAGTGTTATGCATTCCTCGTCTACGATTCAAATGGATGTAAATGTGACACTTCCTTGCCAGGACATAGCGTTTGCAGATGTCTACGTATCGAAGCAATAGAGTTCTTATGTTACTTAAAACGCGATATCGCATCTCATTTCTATGTTTCGTGGTAAGATATAATATGATTTGCGAAGCGTCATGTATTCCTCGTCTACACTTCAAATGAATGTAAATGCGACACTTCCTTGCTAGGAAATAGCGTCTGCCGATGTCTAGGTATCGTAGCAATAGATTCCTAATGCTTCTTAAAACGCGATATCACATCTCATTTCTATGTTTCATGGTAAGATATAATATGATTTGCGAAGTGTCATGTATTCCTCGTCTACACTTCAAATGAATGTGAATGCGACATTTCCTCGCTAGGAAATAGCGTTTGCAGATGTCTACGTATCGTAGCAATAGATTTCTAATGCTTCTTAAAGCGCGATATCGCATCTCATTTCTATGTTGCATGGTAAGATATAACATGATTTGCGAAGTGTTATGTATTCCTCGTCTACACTTCAAATGAATGAAAATGCGACACTTCCTTGCAAGGAAATAGCGTTTGCAGATGTCTACTTATCGTAGGGATGGAGTTCTAATGCTTCTTAAAACGCGATATCGCATCTCATTTCTATGTTTTATGGTAAGATATAATATGATTTGCGAAGTGTCATGTATTCCTCGTCTACACTTCAAATGAATGTAAATGCGACACTTCCTTGCTAGGAAATAGCGTCTGCCGATGTCTAGGTATCGTAGCAATAGATTTCTAATGCTTCTTAAAACGCGATATCGCATCTCATTTCTATGTCTCATGGTAAGATATAATATGATTTGCGAAGTGTCATGTATTACTCGTCTACACTTCAAATGAATGTAATTGCTACACTTCCTTGCTAGGAAATAGCGTTTGCAGATGTCTACGTATCGTAGCAATAGATTTCTAATGCTTCTTAAAGCGCGATATCGCATCTCATTTCTATGTTGCATGGTAAGATATAACATGATTTGCGAAGTGTCATGTATTCCTCGTCTACACTTCAAATGAATGTGAATGCGACATTTCCTCGCTAGGAAATAGCGTTTGCAGATGTCTACGTATCGTAGCAATAGATTTCTAATGCTTCTTAAAGCGCGATATCGCATCTCATTTCTATGTTGCATGGTAAGATGTAACATGATTTGCGAAGTGTTATGTATTCCTCGTCTACACTTCAAATGAATGAAAATGCGACACTTCCTTGCAAGGAAATAGCGTTTGCAGATGTCTACTTATCGTAGGGATGGAGTTCTAATGCTTCTTAAAACGTGAAATCGCATCTCATTTCTATGTTTTATGGTAAGATATAATATGATTTGCGAAGTGTTATGTATTCCTCGTCTACACTTCAAATGAATGAAAATGCGACACTTCCTTGCAAGGAAATAGCGTTTGCAGATGTCTACTTATCGTAGGGATGGAGTTCTAATGCTTCTTAAAACGTGATATCGCATCTCATATCTATGTTTCAAGATGAGATATAATATTCATTGCGAAGTGTTATGCATTCCTCGTCTACGATTCAAATGGATGTAAATGCGACACTTCCTTGCCAGGACATAGCGTTTGCAGATGTCTACGTATCGAAGCAATAGAGTTCTTATGTTACTTAAAACGCGACATCGCATCTCATTTCTATGTTTCATGGTAAGATATAATATGATTTGCGAAGTGTCATGTATTCCTCGTCTACACTTCAAATGAACGTGAATGCGACATTTCCTCGCTAGGAAATGGCGTTTGCAGATGTCTACTTATCGTAGGGATGGAGTTCTAATGCTTCTTAAAACGTGATATCGCATCTCATATCTATGTTTCAAGATAAGATATAATATCCATTGCGAAGTGTTACGCATTCCTCGTCTACGATTCAAATGGATGTAAATGTGACACTTCCTTGCCAGGACATAGCGTTTGCAGATGTCTACGTATCGAAGCAATAGAGTTCTTATGTTACTTAAAACGCGATATCGCATCTCATTTCTATGTTTCGTGGTAAGATATAATATGATTTGCGAAGCGTCATGTATTCCTCGTCTACACTTCAAATGAATGTAAATGCGACACTTCCTTGCTAGGAAATAGCGTCTGCCGATGTCTAGGTATCGTAGCAATAGATTTCTAATGCTTCTTAAAACGCGATATCGCATCTCATTTCTATGTCTCATGGTAAGATATAATATGATTTGCGAAGTGTCATGTATTACTCGTCTACACTTCAAATGAATGTAATTGCTACACTTCCTTGCTAGGAAATAACGATTGCAGATGTCTACGTATCGTAGCAATAGCTTTCTAATGCTTCTTAAAACGCGATATCGCATCTCATTTCTATGTTCCATGGTAGGATATAATATGATTTGCGAAGTGTTATGTATTCCTCGTCTACACTTCAAATGAATGTAAATGCGACACTTCCTTGCAAAGAAATAGCGTTTGCAGATGTCTACGTATCGTAGCAATAGATTTCTAATGCTTCTTAAAACGCGATTTCGCATCTCATTTCTATGTTTCATGGTAAGATATAATATGATTTGCGAAGTGTCATGTATTCCTCGTCTACACTTCAAATGAATGTGAATGCGACATTTCCTCGCTAGGAAATAGCGTTTGCAGATGTCTACGTATCGTAGCAATAGATTTCTAATGCTTCTTAAAGCGCGATATCGCATCTCATTTCTATGTTGCATGGTAAGATATAACATGATTTGCGAAGTGTTATGTATTCCTCGTCTACACTTCAAATGAATGAAAATGCGACACTTCCTTGCAAGGAAATAGCGTTTGCAGATGTCTACTTATCGTAGGGATGGACTTCTAATGCTTCTTAAAACGTGATATCGCATCTCATATCTATGTTTCAAGATGAGATATAATATTCATTGCGAAGTGTTATGCATTCCTCGTCTACTATTCAAATGGATGTAAATGCGACACTTCCTTGCCAGGACATAGCGATTGCAGATGTCTACGTATCGAAGCAATAGTGTTCTTATGTTACTTAAAACGCGACATCGCATCTCATTTCTATGTTTCATGGTAAGATATAATATGATTTGCGAAGTGTCATGTATTACTCGTCTACACTTCAAATGAATGTAATTGCTACACTTCCTTGCTAGGAAATAACGATTGCAGATGTCTACGTATCGTAGCAATAGCTTTCTAATGCTTCTTAAAACGCGATATCGCATCTCATTTCTATGTTCCATGGTAGGATATAATATGATTTGCGAAGTGTTATGTATTCCTCGTCTACACTTCAAATGAATGTAAATGCGACGCTTCCTTGCAAAGAAATAGCGTTTGCAGATGTCTACGTATCGTAGCAATAGATTTCTAATGCTTCTTAAAACGCGATATCGCATCTCATTTCTATGTTTCATGGTAAGATATAATATGATTTGCGAAGTGTCATTTATTCCTCGTCTACACTTCAAATGAATGTGAATGCGACATTTCCTCGCTAGGAAATAGCGTTTGCAGATGTCTACGTATCGTAGCAATAGATTTCTAATGCTTCTTAAAGCGCGATATCGCATCTCATTTCTATGTTGCGTGGTAAGATATAACATGATTTGCGAAGTGTTATGTATTCCTCGTCTACACTTCAAATGAATGAAAATGCGACACTTCCTTGCAAGGAAATAGCGTTTGCAGATGTCTACTTATCGTAGGGATGGAGTTCTAATGCTTCTTAAAACGCGATATCGCATCTCATTTCTATGTTCCATGGTAGGATATAATATGATTTGCGAAGTGTTATGTATTCCTCGTCTACACTTCAAATGAATGTAAATGCGACACTTCCTTGCAAAGAAATAGCGTTTGCAGATGTCTACGTATCGTAGCAATAGATTTCTAATGCTTCTTAAAACGCGATATCGCATCTCATTTCTATGTCTCATGGTAAGATATAATATGATTTGCGAAGTGTCATGTATTACTCGTCTACACTTCAAATGAATGTAATTGCTACACTTCCTTGCTAGGAAATAACGATTGCAGATGTCTACGTATCGTAGCAATAGCTTTCTAATGCTTCTTAAAACGCGATATCGCATCTCATTTCTATGTTCCATGGTAGGATATAATATGATTTGCGAAGTGTTATGTATTCCTCGTCTACACTTCAAATGAATGTAAATGCGACACTTCCTTGCAAAGAAATAGCGTTTGCAGATGTCTACGTATCGTAGCAATAGATTTCTAATGCTTCTTAAAACGCGATTTCGCATCTCATTTCTATGTTTCATGGTAAGATATAATATGATTTGCGAAGTGTCATGTATTCCTCGTCTACACTTCAAATGAATGTGAATGCGACATTTCCTCGCTAGGAAATAGCGTTTGCAGATGTCTACGTATCGTAGCAATAGATTTCTAATGCTTCTTAAAGCGCGATATCGCATCTCATTTCTATGTTGCATGGTAAGATATAACATGATTTGCGAAGTGTTATGTATTCCTCGTCTACACTTCAAATGAATGAAAATGCGACACTTCCTTGCAAGGAAATAGCGTTTGCAGATGTCTACTTATCGTAGGGATGGAGTTCTAATGCTTCTTAAAACGTGATATCGCATCTCATTTCTATGTTTTATGGTAAGATATAATATGATTTGCGAAGTGTTATGTATTCCTCGTCTACACTTCAAATGAATGAAAATGCGACACTTCCTTGCAAGGAAATAGCGTTTGCAGATGTCTACTTATCGTAGGGATGGACTTCTAATGCTTCTTAAAACGTGATATCGCATCTCATATCTATGTTTCAAGATGAGATATAATATTCATTGCGAAGTGTTATGCATTCCTCGTCTACTATTCAAATGGATGTAAATGCGACACTTCCTTGCCAGGACATAGCGATTGCAGATGTCTACGTATCGAAGCAATAGTGTTCTTATGTTACTTAAAACGCGACATCGCATCTCATTTCTATGTTTCATGGTAAGATATAATATGATTTGCGAAGTGTCATGTATTACTCGTCTACACTTCAAATGAATGTAATTGCTACACTTCCTTGCTAGGAAATAACGATTGCAGATGTCTACGTATCGTAGCAATAGCTTTCTAATGCTTCTTAAAACGCGATATCGCATCTCATTTCTATGTTCCATGGTAGGATATAATATGATTTGCGAAGTGTTATGTATTCCTCGTCTACACTTCAAATGAATGTAAATGCGACACTTCCTTGCAAAGAAATAGCGTTTGCAGATGTCTACGTATCGTAGCAATAGATTTCTAATGCTTCTTAAAACGCGATATCGCATCTCATTTCTATGTTTCATGGTAAGATATAATATGATTTGCGAAGTGTCATTTATTCCTCGTCTACACTTCAAATGAATGTGAATGCGACATTTCCACGCTAGGAAATAGCGTTTGCAGATGTCTACGTATCGTAGCAATAGATTTCTAATGCTTCTTAAAGCGCGATATCGCATCTCATTTCTATGTTGCATGGTAAGATATAACATGATTTGCGAAGTGTTATGTATTCCTCGTCTACACTTCAAATGAATGAAAATGCGACACTTCCTTGCAAGGAAATAGCGTTTGCAGATGTCTACTTATCGTAGGGATGGAGTTCTAATGCTTCTTAAAACGCGATATCGCATCTCATTTCTATGTTCCATGGTAGGATATAATATGATTTGCGAAGTGTTATGTATTCCTCGTCTACACTTCAAATGAATGTAAATGCGACACTTCCTTGCAAAGAAATAGCGTTTGCAGATGTCTACGTATCGTAGCAATAGATTTCTAATGCTTCTTAAAACGCGATATCGCATCTCATTTCTATGTTTCATGGTAAGATATAATATGATTTGCGAAGTGTCATGTATTCCTCGTCTACACTTCAAATGAATGTGAATGCGACATTTCCTCGCTAGGAAATAGCGTTTGCAGATGTCTACGTATCGTAGCAATAGATTTCTAATGCTTCTTAAAGCGCGATATCGCATCTCATTTCTATGTTGCATGGTAAGATATAACATGATTTGCGAAGTGTCATGTATTCCTCGTCTACACTTCAAATGAATGTGAATGCGACATTTCCTCGCTAGGAAATAGCGTTTGCAGATGTCTACGTATCGTAGCAATAGATTTCTAATGCTTCTTAAAGCGCGATATCGCATCTCATTTCTATGTTGCATGGTAAGATATAACATGATTTGCGAAGTGTTATGTATTCCTCGTCTACACTTCAAATGAATGAAAATGCGACACTTCCTTGCAAGGAAATAGCGTTTGCAGATGTCTACTTATCGTAGGGATGGAGTTCTAATGCTTCTTAAAACGTGATATCGCATCTCATATCTATGTTTCAAGATGAGATATAATATTCATTGCGAAGTGTTATGCATTCCTCGTCTACGATTCAAATGGATGTAAATGCGACACTTCCTTGCCAGGACATAGCGTTTGCAGATGTCTACGTATCGAAGCAATAGAGTTCTTATGTTACTTAAAACGCGACATCGCATCTCATTTCTATGTTTCATGGTAAGATATAATATGATTTGCGAAGTGTCATGTATTCCTCGTCTACACTTCAAATGAACGTGAATGCGACATTTCCTCGCTAGGAAATGGCGTTTGCAGATGTCTACTTATCGTAGGGATGGAGTTCTAATGCTTCTTAAAACGTGATATCGCATCTCATATCTATGTTTCAAGATAAGATATAATATCCATTGCGAAGTGTTATGCATTCCTCGTCTACGATTCAAATGGATGTAAATGTGACACTTCCTTGCCAGGACATAGCGTTTGCAGATGTCTACGTATCGAAGCAATAGAGTTCTTATGTTACTTAAAACGCGATATCGCATCTCATTTCTATGTTTCGTGGTAAGATATAATATGATTTGCGAAGCGTCATGTATTCCTCGTCTACACTTCAAATGAATGTAAATGCGACACTTCCTTGCTAGGAAATAGCGTCTGCCGATGTCTAGGTATCGTAGCAATAGATTTCTAATGCTTCTTAAAACGCGATATCGCATCTCATTTCTATGTTTCATGGTAAGATATAATATGATTTGCGAAGTGTCATGTATTACTCGTCTACACTTCAAATGAATGTAATTGCTACACTTCCTTGCTAGGAAATAACGATTGCAGATGTCTACGTATCGTAGCAATAGCTTTCTAATGCTTCTTAAAACGCGATATCGCATCTCATTTCTATGTTCCATGGTAGGATATAATATGATATGCGAAGTGTTATGTATTCCTCGTCTACACTTCAAATGAATGTAAATGCGACACTTCCTTGCAAAGAAATAGCGTTTGCAGATGTCTACGTATCGTAGCAATAGATTCCTAATGCTTCTTAAAACGCGATATCACATCTCATTTCTATGTTTCATGGTAAGATATAATATGATTTGCGAAGTGTCATGTATTCCTCGTCTACACTTCAAATGAATGTGAATGCGACATTTCCTCGCTAGGAAATAGCGTTTGCAGATGTCTACGTATCGTAGCAATAGATTTCTAATGCTTCTTAAAGCGCGATATCGCATCTCATTTCTATGTTGCATGGTAAGATATAACATGATTTGCGAAGTGTTATGTATTCCTCGTCTACACTTCAAATGAATGAAAATGCGACACTTCCTTGCAAGGAAATAGCGTTTGCAGATGTCTACTTATCGTAGGGATGGAGTTCTAATGCTTCTTAAAACGCGATATCGCATCTCATTTCTATGTTTTATGGTAAGATATAATATGATTTGCGAAGTGTCATGTATTCCTCGTCTACACTTCAAATGAATGTAAATGCGACACTTCCTTGCTAGGAAATAGCGTCTGCCGATGTCTAGGTATCGTAGCAATAGATTTCTAATGCTTCTTAAAACGCGATATCGCATCTCATTTCTATGTCTCATGGTAAGATATAATATGATTTGCGAAGTGTCATGTATTACTCGTCTACACTTCAAATGAATGTAATTGCTACACTTCCTTGCTAGGAAATAGCGTTTGCAGATGTCTACGTATCGTAGCAATAGATTTCTAATGCTTCTTAAAGCGCGATATCGCATCTCATTTCTATGTTGCATGGTAAGATATAACATGATTTGCGAAGTGTCATGTATTCCTCGTCTACACTTCAAATGAATGTGAATGCGACATTTCCTCGCTAGGAAATAGCGTTTGCAGATGTCTACGTATCGTAGCAATAGATTTCTAATGCTTCTTAAAGCGCGATATCGCATCTCATTTCTATGTTGCATGGTAAGATGTAACATGATTTGCGAAGTGTTATGTATTCCGCGTCTACACTTCAAATGAATGAAAATGCGACACTTCCTTGCAAGGAAATAGCGTTTGCAGATGTCTACTTATCGTAGGGATGGAGTTCTAATGCTTCTTAAAACGTGAAATCGCATCTCATTTCTATGTTTTATGGTAAGATATAATATGATTTGCGAAGTGTTATGTATTCCTCGTCTACACTTCAAATGAATGAAAATGCGACACTTCCTTGCACGAACATAGCGTTTGCAGATGTCTACTTTTCGTAGGGATGGAGTTCTAATGCTTCTTAAAACGTGATATCGCATCTCATATCTATGTTTCAAGATGAGATATAATATTCATTGCGAAGTGTTATGCATTCCTCGTCTACGATTCAAATGGATGTAAATGCGACACTTCCTTGCGAGGACATAGCGTTTGCAGATGTCTACGTATCGAAGCAATAGAGTTCTTATGTTACTTAAAACGCGACATCGCATCTCATTTCTATGTTTCATGGTAAGATATAATATGATTTGCGAAGTGTCATGTATTCCTCGTCTACACTTCAAATGAACGTGAATGCGACATTTCCTCGCTAGGAAATGGCGTTTGCAGATGTCTACTTATCGTAGGGATGGAGTTCTAATGCTTCTTAAAACGTGATATCGCATCTCATATCTATGTTTCAAGATAAGATATAATATCCATTGCGAAGTGTTATGCATTCCTCGTCTACGATTCAAATGGATGTAAATGTGACACTTCCTTGCCAGGACATAGCGTTTGCAGATGTCTACGTATCGAAGCAATAGAGTTCTTATGTTACTTAAAACGCGATATCGCATCTCATTTCTATGTTTCGTGGTAAGATATAATATGATTTGCGAAGCGTCATGTATTCCTCGTCTACACTTCAAATGAATGTAAATGCGACACTTCCTTGCTAGGAAATAGCGTCTGCCGATGTCTAGGTATCGTAGCAATAGATTTCTAATGCTTCTTAAAACGCGATATCGCATTTAATTTCTATGTTTCATGGTAAGATATAATATGATTTGCGAAGTGTCATGTATTACTCGTCTACACTTCAAATGAATGTAATTGCTACACTTCCTTGCTAGGAAATAACGATTGCAGATGTCTACGTATCGTAGCAATAGCTTTCTAATGCTTCTTAAAACGCGATATCGCATCTCATTTCTATGTTCCATGGTAGGATATAATATGATTTGCGAAGTGTTATGTATTCCTCGTCTACACTTCAAATGAATGTAAATGCGACACTTCCTTGCAAAGAAATAGCGTTTGCAGATGTCTACGTATCGTAGCAATAGATTTCTAATGCTTCTTAAAACGCGATATCGCATCTCATTTCTATGTTTCATGGTAAGATATAATATGATTTGCGAAGTGTCATGTATTCCTCGTCTACACTTCAAATGAATGTGAATGCGACATTTCCTCGCTAGGAAATAGCGTTTGCAGATGTCTACGTATCGTAGCAATAGATTTCTAATGCTTCTTAAAGCGCGATATCGCATCTCATTTCTATGTTGCATGGTAAGATATAACATGATTTGCGAAGTGTTATGTATTCCTCGTCTACACTTCAAATGAATGAAAATGCGACACTTCCTTGCAAGGAAATAGCGTTTGCAGATGTCTACTTATCGTAGGGATGGAGTTCTAATGCTCCTTAAAACGTGATATCGCATCTCATTTCTATGTTTTATGGTAAGATATAATATGATTTGCGAAGTGTCATGTATTCCTCGTCTACACTTCAAATGAATGTAAATGCGACACTTCCTTGCTAGGAAATAGCGTCTGCCGATGTCTAGGTATCGTAGCAATAGATTTCTAATGCTTCTTAAAACGCGATATCGCATCTCATTTCTATGTCTCATGGTAAGATATAATATGATTTGCGAAGTGTCATGTATTACTCGTCTACACTTCAAATGAATGTAATTGCTACACTTCCTTGCTAGGAAATAACGATTGCAGATGTCTACGTATCGTAGCAATAGCTTTCTAATGCTTCTTAAAACGCGATATCGCATCTCATTTCTATGTTCCATGGTAGGATATAATATGATTTGCGAAGTGTTATGTATTCCTCGTCTACACTTCAAATGAATGTAAATGCGACACTTCCTTGCAAAGAAATAGCGTTTGCAGATGTCTACGTATCGTAGCAATAGATTTCTAATGCTTCTTAAAACGCGATTTCGCATCTCATTTCTATGTTTCATGGTAAGATATAATATGATTTGCGAAGTGTCATGTATTCCTCGTCTACACTTCAAATGAATGTGAATGCGACATTTCCTCGCTAGGAAATAGCGTTTGCAGATGTCTACGTATCGTAGCAATAGATTTCTAATGCTTCTTAAAGCGCGATATCGCATCTCATTTCTATGTTGCATGGTAAGATATAACATGATTTGCGAAGTGTTATGTATTCCTCGTCTACACTTCAAATGAATGAAAATGCGACACTTCCTTGCAAGGAAATAGCGTTTGCAGATGTCTACTTATCGTAGGGATGGAGTTCTAATGCTTCTTAAAACGTGATATCGCATCTCATTTCTATGTTTTATGGTAAGATATAATATGATTTGCGAAGTGTTATGTATTCCTCGTCTACACTTCAAATGAATGAAAATGCGACACTTCCTTGCAAGGAAATAGCGTTTGCAGATGTCTACTTATCGTAGGGATGGAGTTCTAATGCTTCTTAAAACGTGATATCGCATCTCATATCTATGTTTCAAGATGAGATATAATATTCATTGCGAAGTGTTATGCATTCCTCGTCTACTATTCAAATGGATGTAAATGCGACACTTCCTTGCCAGGACATAGCGATTGCAGATGTCTACGTATCGAAGCAATAGTGTTCTTATGTTACTTAAAACGCGACATCGCATCTCATTTCTATGTTTCATGGTAAGATATAATATGATTTGCGAAGTGTCATGTATTACTCGTCTACACTTCAAATGAATGTAATTGCTACACTTCCTTGCTAGGAAATAACGATTGCAGATGTCTACGTATCGTAGCAATAGCTTTCTAATGCTTCTTAAAACGCGATATCGCATCTCATTTCTATGTCTCATGGTAAGATATAATATGATTTGCGAAGTGTCATGTATTACTCGTCTACACTTCAAATGAATGTAATTGCTACACTTCCTTGCTAGGAAATAACGATTGCAGATGTCTACGTATCGTAGCAATAGCTTTCTAATGCTTCTTAAAACGCGATATCGCATCTCATTTCTATGTTCCATGGTAGGATATAATATGATTTGCGAAGTGTTATGTATTCCTCGTCTACACTTCAAATGAATGAAAATGCGACACTTCCTTGCAAGGAAATAGCGTTTGCAGATGTCTACTTATCGTAGGGATGGAGTTCTAATGCTTCTTAAAACGCGATATCGCATCTCATTTCTATGTTCCATGGTAGGATATAATATGATTTGCGAAGTGTTATGTATTCCTCGTCTACACTTCAAATGAATGTAAATGCGACACTTCCTTGCAAAGAAATAGCGTTTGCAGATGTCTACGTATCGTAGCAATAGATTTCTAATGCTTCTTAAAACGCGATATCGCATCTCATTTCTATGTTTCATGGTAAGATATAATATGATTTGCGAAGTGTCATGTATTCCTCGTCTACACTTCAAATGAATGTGAATGCGACATTTCCTCGCTAGGAAATAGCGTTTGCAGATGTCTACGTATCGTAGCAATAGATTTCTAATGCTTCTTAAAGCGCGATATCGCAACTCATTTCTATGTTGCATGGTAAGATATAACATGATTTGCGAAGTGTCATGTATTCCTCGTCTACACTTCAAATGAATGTGAATGCGACATTTCCTCGCTAGGAAATAGCGTTTGCAGATGTCTACGTATCGTAGCAATAGATTTCTAATGCTTCTTAAAGCGCGATATCGCATCTCATTTCTATGTTGCATGGTAAGATATAACATGATTTGCGAAGTGTTATGTATTCCTCGTCTACACTTCAAATGAATGAAAATGCGACACTTCCTTGCAAGGAAATAGCGTTTGCAGATGTCTACTTATCGTAGGGATGGAGTTCTAATGCTTCTTAAAACGTGAAATCGCATCTCATTTCTATGTTTTATGGTAAGATATAATATGATTTGCGAAGTGTTATGTATTCCTCGTCTACACTTCAAATGAATGAAAATGCGACACTTCCTTGCAAGGAAATAGCGTTTGCAGATGTCTACTTATCGTAGGGATGGAGTTCTAATGCTTCTTAAAACGTGATACCGCATCTCATATCTATGTTTCAAGATGAGATATAATATTCATTGCGAAGTGTTATGCATTCTTCGTCTACGATTCAAATGGATGTAAATGCGACACTTCCTTGCCAGGACATAGCGTTTGCAGATGTCTACGTATCGAAGCAATAGAGTTCTTATGTTACTTAAAACGCGACATCGCATCTCATTTCTATGTTTCATGGTAAGATATAATATGATTTGCGAAGTGTCATGTATTCCTCGTCTACACTTCAAATGAACGTGAATGCGACATTTCCTCGCTAGGAAATGGCGTTTGCAGATGTCTACTTATCGTAGGGATGGAGTTCTAATGCTTCTTAAAACGTGATATCGCATCTCATATCTATGTTTCAAGATAAGATATAATATCCATTGCGAAGTGTTATGCATTCCTCGTCTACGATTCAAATGGATGTAAATGTGACACTTCCTTGCCAGGACATAGCGTTTGCAGATGTCTACGTATCGAAGCAATAGAGTTCTTATGTTACTTAAAACGCGATATCGCATCTCATTTCTATGTTTCGTGGTAAGATATAATATGATTTGCGAAGCGTCATGTATTCCTCGTCTACACTTCAAATGAATGTAAATGCGACACTTCCTTGCTAGGAAATAGCGTCTGCCGATGTCTAGGTATCGTAGCAATAGATTTCTAATGCTTCTTAAAACGCGATATCGCATCTCTTTTCTATGTTTCATGGTAAGATATAATATGATTTGCGAAGTGTCATGCATTACTCGTCTACACTTCAAATGAATGTAATTGCTACACTTCCTTGCTAGGAAATAACGATTGCAGATGTCTACGTATCGTAGCAATAGCTTTCTAATGCTTCTTAAAACGCGATATCGCATCTCATTTCTATGTTCCATGGTAGGATATAATATGACTTGCAAAGTGTTATGTATTCCTCGTCTACACTTCAAATGAATGTAAATGCGACACTTCCTTGCAAAGAAATAGCGTTTGCAGATGTCTACGTATCGTAGCAATAGATTTCTAATGCTTCTTAAAACGCGATATCACATCTCATTTCTATGTTTCATGGTAAGATATAATATGATTTGCGAAGTGTCATGTATTCCTCGTCTACACTTCAAATGAATGTGAATGCGACATTTCCTCGCTAGGAAATAGCGTTTGCAGATGTCTACGTATCGTAGCAATAGATTTCTAATGCTTCTTAAAGCGCGATATCGCATCTCATTTCTATGTTGCATGGTAAGATATAACATGATTTGCGAAGTGTTATGTATTCCTCGTCTACACTTCAAATGAATGAAAATGCGACACTTCCTTGCAAGGAAATAGCGTTTGCAGATGTCTACTTATCGTAGGGATGGAGTTCTAATGCTTCTTAAAACGTGATATCGCATCTCATTTCTATGTTTTATGGTAAGATATAATATGATTTGCGAAGTGTCATGTATTCCTCGTCTACACTTCAAATGAATGTAAATGCGACACTTCCTTGCTAGGAAATAGCGTCTGCCGATGTCTAGGTATCGTAGCAATAGATTTCTAATGCTTCTTAAAACGCGATATCGCATCTCATTTCTATGTCTCATGGTAAGATATAATATGATTTGCGAAGTGTCATGTATTCCTCGTCTACACTTCAAATGAATGTGAATGCGACATTTCCTCGCTAGGAAATAGCGTTTGCAGATGTCTACGTATCGTAGCAATAGATTTCTAATGCTTCTTAAAGCGCGATATCGCATCTCATTTCTATGTTGCATGGTAAGATATAACATGATTTGCGAAGTGTTATGTATTCCTCGTCTACACTTCAAATGAATGAAAATGCGACACTTCCTTGCAAGGAAATAGCGTTTGCAGATGTCTACTTATCGTAGGGATGGAGTTCTAATGCTTCTTAAAACGTGATATCGCATCTCATTTCTATGTTTTATGGTAAGATATAATATGATTTGCGAAGTGTTATGTATTCCTCGTCTACACTTCAAATGAATGAAAATGCGACACTTCCTTGCAAGGAAATAGCGTTTGCAGATGTCTACTTATCGTAGGGATGGAGTTCTAATGCTTCTTAAAACGTGATATCGCATCTCATATCTATGTTTCAAGATGAGATATAATATTCATTGCGAAGTGTTATGCATTCCTCGTCTACTATTCAAATGGATGTAAATGCGACACTTCCTTGCCAGGACATAGCGATTGCAGATGTCTACGTATCGAAGCAATAGTGTTCTTATGTTACTTAAAACGCGACATCGCATCTCATTTCTATGTTTCATGGTAAGATATAATATGATTTGCGAAGTGTCATGTATTACTCGTCTACACTTCAAATGAATGTAATTGCTACACTTCCTTGCTAGGAAATAACGATTGCAGATGTCTACGTATCGTAGCAATAGCTTTCTAATGCTTCTTAAAACGCGATATCGCATCTCATTTCTATGTTCCATGGTAGGATATAATATGATTTGCGAAGTGTTATGTATTCCTCGTCTACACTTCAAATGAATGTAAATGCGACACTTCCTTGCAAAGAAATAGCGTTTGCAGATGTCTACGTATCGTAGCAATAGATTTCTAATGCTTCTTAAAACGCGATATCGCATCTCATTTCTATGTTTCATGGTAAGATATAATATGATTTGCGAAGTGTCATTTATTCCTCGTCTACACTTCAAATGAATGTGAATGCGACATTTCCTCGCTAGGAAATAGCGTTTGCAGATGTCTACGTATCGTAGCAATAGATTTCTAATGCTTCTTAAAGCGCGATATCGCATCTCATTTCTATGTTGCATGGTAAGATATAACATGATTTGCGAAGTGTTATGTATTCCTCGTCTACACTTCAAATGAATGAAAATGCGACACTTCCTTGCAAGGAAATAGCGTTTGCAGATGTCTACTTATCGTAGGGATGGAGTTCTAATGCTTCTTAAAACGTGATATCGCATCTCATTTCCATGTTTTATGGTAAGATATAATATGATTTGCGAAGTGTTATGTATTCCTCGTCTACACTTCAAATGAATGAAAATGCGACACTTCCTTGCAAGGAAATAGCGTTTGCAGATGTCTACTTATCGTAGGGATGGAGTTCTAATGCTTCTTAAAACGTGATATCGCATCTCATATCTATGTTTCAAGATGAGATATAATATTCATTGCGAAGTGTTATGCATTCCTCGTCTACGATTCAAATGGATGTAAATGCGACACTTCCTTGCCAGGACATAGCGATTGCAGATGTCTACGTATCGAAGCAATAGTGTTCTTATGTTACTTAAAACGCGACATCGCATCTCATTTCTATGTTTCATGGTAAGATATAATATGATTTGCGAAGTGTCATGTATTCCTCGTCTACACTTCAAATGAATGTGAATGCGATACTTCCTCGCTAGGAAATTGCTTTTGCAGATGTCTACGTATCGTAGCAATAGAGTTCTAATGCTTCTTAAAACGCGATATCGCATCTCATTTCTATGTTTCATGGTAAGATGTAATACGATTTGCGAAGTGTTATGTATTCCTCCTCTACATTTCAAATGAATGTACATGCGACACTTCCTTGCTAGGAAATAGCGTCTGCAGATGTCTGGGTATCGTAGCAATAGAGTTCTAATGCTTCTTAAAACGAGATATTGCATCTCATTTCTATGTTTCATGGTAAGATATAATATGAGTTGCGAAGTGTTATGTATTCCTCGTCTACACTTCAAATGAATGTGAATGCGATACTTCCTCTCTAGAAAATAGCGTTTGCAGATGTCTACGTATCATAGCAATAGAGTTCTAATGCTTCTTAAAACGCGATATCGCGTCTCATTTCTATGTTTCATGGTAAGATGTAATATGATGTGCGAAGTGTTATGTATTCCTCGTCTACACTTCAAATGAATGTGAATGCGATACTTCCTCGCTAGGAAATAGCGTTTGCAGATGTCTACCTATCGTAGCAATAGTGTTCTAATGCTTCTTAAAACGCGATATCGCACCTCATTTCTATGTTTCATGGTAAGATATAATATGACTTGCGAAGTGTTATGTATTCCTCGTCTACACTTCAAATGAATGTAAATGCGACACTTCCTTGCAAGGAAATAGCGTTTGCAGATGTCTACGTATCGAAGCAATAGAGTTCAAATGCTTCTTAAAACGAGATATTGCATCTCATATCTATGTTTCATGATAAGATATAATATTCATTGCGAAGTGTTGTGCATTCCTCGTCTACGATTCAAATGAAAGTAAATGCGACACTTCCTTGCAAGGAAATAACGATTGCAGATGTCTACGTATCGTAGCAATAGAGTTCATATGATTCTTAAAACGCGATATCGCGTTTCATTTCTATGTTTCATGGTAAGATATAACATGATTTGCGAAGTGTTATGTATTCCTCGTCTACACTTCAAATGAATGTGAATGCGATACTTCCTCGCTAGGAAATTGCGTTTGCAGATGTCTACGTATCGTAGCAATAGAGTTCTAATGCTTCTTAAAACGCGATATCGCATCTCATTTCTATGTTTCATGGTAAGATGTAATACGATTTGCGAAGTGTTATGTATTCCTCCTCTACATTTCAAATGAATGTACATGCGACACTTCCTTGCTAGGAAATAGCGTCTGCAGATGTCTGGGTATCGTAGCAATAGAGTTCTAATGCTTCTTAAAACGAGATATTGCATCTCATTTCTATGTTTCATGGTAAGATATAATATGAGTTGCGAAGTGTTATGTATTCCTCCTCTACATTTCAAATGAATGTAATTGCGACACTTCCTTGCTAGGAAATAGCGTCTGCAGATGTCTAGGTATCGTAGCAATAGAGTTCTAATGCTTCTTAAAACGCGATATCGCGTCTCATTTCTATGTTTCATGGTAAGATGTAATATGATGTGCGAAGTGTTATGTATTCCTCCTCTACACTTCAAATGAATGTAAATGCGACACTTCCTTGCTAGGAAATAGCGTCTGCAGATGTCTGGGTATCGTAGCAATAGAGTTCTAATGCTTCTTAAAACGCGATATCGCGTCTCATTTCTATGTTTCATGGTAAGATGTAATACGATTTGCGAAGTGTTATGTATTCCTCCTCTACATTTCAAATGAATGTAAATGCGACACTTCCTTGCTAGGAAATAGCGTCTGCAGATGTCTGGGTATCGTAGCAATAGAGTTCTAATGCTTCTTAAAACGCGATATCGCGTCTCATTTCTATGTTTCATGGTAAGATGTAATATGATTTGCGAAGTGTTATGTATTCCTCCTCTACATTTCAAATGAATGTAAATGCCACACTTCCTTGCTAGGAAATAGCGTCTGCAGATGTCTAGGTATCGTAGCAATAGAGTTCTAATGCATCTTAAAACGCGATATCGCGTCTCATTTCTATGTTTCCCGGTAAGATGTAATATGATGTGCGAAGTGTTATGTATTCCTCCTCTACACTTCAAATGAATGTAAATGCGACACTTCCCTGCCAGGAAATAGCGTTTGCAAATGTCCACCTATCGTGGCAATAGTGTTCTAATGCTTCTTAAAACGCGATATCGCACCTCATTTCTATGTTTCATGGTAAGATATAATATGATTTGCGAAGTGTTATGTATTCCTCGTCTACACTTCAAATGAATAAATGCTACACTTCCTTGCAAGGAAATAGCGTTTGCAGATGTGTACGTATCGAAGCAATAGAGTTCAAATGCTTCTTAAACGAGATATTGCATCTCATATCTATGTTTCATGATAAGATATAATAATCATTGCGAAGTGTTGTGCATTCCTCGTCTAGGATTCAAATGAAGGTAAATGCGACACTTCCTTGCAAGGAAATAACGATTGCAGACGTCTACGTATCGTAGCAATAGAGTTCATATGATTCTTAAAACGCGATATCGCATTTCATTTCTATGTTTCATGGTAAGATATAACATGATTTGCGAAGTGATATGTATTCCTCGTCTACACTTCAAATGAATGTGAATGCGATACTTCCTCGCTAGGAAATAGCGTTTGCAGATGTCTACGTATCGTAGCAATAGATTTCTAATGCGTCTTAAAACGCGATATCGCATCTCATTCCTCTGTTTCATGGTAAGATATAATATGATTTGCGAAGTGTCAAGTATTCCTTGTCTACACTTCAAATGAATGTAAATGCGACATTTCCTTACAAGGAAATAGCGTTTGCAGATGTTTACCTATCGTAGCAATAGATTTCTAATGCTTCTTAAAACGCGATATCGCATCTCATTCCTCTGTTTCATGGTAAGATATAATATGATTTGCAAAGTGTCATGTATTCCTTGTCTACCCTTCAAATGAATGTAAATGCGACACTTCCTTACAAGGAAATAGCGTCTGCAGATGTTTACCTATCGTAGCAATAGAGTTCTAATGCTTCTTAAAACGCGATATCGCATCTCATTTCTATGTTTCATGGTAAGATATAATATGATTTGCGAAGTGTTATGTATTCCTCGTCTACACTTCAAATGAATGTGAATGCGACACTTCCTTGCTAGGAAATAGCGTCTGCAGATGTCTAGGTATCGTAGCAATAGATTTCTAATGCTTCTTAAAACGCGATATCGCATCTCATTCCTATGTTTCATGGTAAGATATAATATGATTTGCGAAGTGTTATGTATTTCTCGTCTACACTTCAAACGAATGTAAATGCGACACTTCCTTGCAAGGAAATAGCGTTTGCAGATGTCTACGTATCGAAGCAATAGAGTTCAAATGCTTCTTAAAACTAGATATTGCATCTCATATCTGTGTTTCATGATAAGATATAATATTCATTGCAAAGTGTTATGCATTCCTCGTCTACGATTCAAATGAAAGTAAATGCGACACTTCCTTGCAAGGAAATAACGATTGCAGATGTCTACGTATCGTAGCAATAGCTTTCTAATGCTTCTTAAAACGCGATATCGCTTCTCATTTCTATGTTTCATGGTAAGATATAATATGATTTGCGAAGTATTATGTATTCCTCGTCTACACTTCAAATGAATGTGAATGCGATACTTCCTCGCTAGGAAATAGCGTTTGCAGATGTCTACGTATCGTAGCACTAGCTTTCTAATGCTTCTTAAAACGCGATATCGCATCTCATTTCTATGTTTCATGGTAAGATGTAATATGATTTGCGATGTGTCATGTATTCCTCGTCTACACTTCAAATGAATGTAATTGCGACACTTCCTTGCTAGTAAATAGCGTCTGCTGATGTCTAGGTATCGTAGCGATAGTGTTCTAATGCTTCTTAGAACGCGATACCGCATCTCATTTCTATGTTTCATGATAAGATATAACATGATTTGCGAAGTGTTATGTATTCCTCGTCTACACTTCAAATGAATGTGAATGCGATACTTGCTCGCTAGGAAATAGCGTTTGCAGATGTCTACGTATCCTAGAAATAGCTTTCTAATGCTTCATAAAACGCGATATCGCATCTCATTTCTATGTTTCATGGTAAGATATAATGTGATTTGCCATGTGTTATGTATTCCTCCTCTACACTTCAAATGAATGTAAATGCGACACTTCCTCGCTAGGAAATAGCGTTTGCAGATGTCTACGTATCGTAGCAATAGCTTTCTAATGCTTCTTAAAACGCGATATCGCATCTCATTTCTATGTTTCATGGTAAGATATAATATGATTTGCGAAGTGTTATGTATTCCTCGTCTACACTTCAAATGAATGTGAATGCGACACTTCCTCGCTAGGAAATTGCGTTTGCAGATGTCTACGTATCGTAGCAATAAATTTCTAATGCTTCTTAAAACGCGATATCGCATCTCATTCCTCTGTTTCATGGTAAGATATAATATGATTTGCAAAGTGTCATGTATTCCTTGTCTACCCTTCAAATGAATGTAAATGCGACACTTCCTTACAAGGAAATAGCGTCTGCAGATGTTTACCTATCGTAGCAATAGAGTTCTAATGCTTCTTAAAACGCGATATCGCATCTCATTTCTATGTTTCATGGTAAGATATAATATGATTTGCGAAGTGTTATGTATTCCTCGTCTACACTTCAAATGAATGTGAATGCGACACTTCCTTGCTAGGAAATAGCGTCTGCAGATGTCTAGGTATCGTAGCAATAGATTTCTAATGCTTCTTAAAACGCGATATCGCATCTCATTTCTATGTTTCATGGTAAGATATAATATGATTTGCGAAGTGTTATGTATTTCTCGTCTACACTTCAAACGAATGTAAATGCGACACTTCCTTGCAAGGAAATAGCGTTTGTAGATGTCTACGTATCGAAGCAATAGAGTTCAAATGCTTCTTAAAACGAGATATTGCATCTCATATCTGTGTTTCATGATAAGATATAATATTCATTGCAAAGTGTTATGCATTCCTCGTCTACGATTCAAATGAAAGTAAATGCGACACTTCCTTGCAAGGAAATAACGATTGCAGATGTCTACGTATCGTAGCAATAGCTTTCTAATGCTTCTTAAAACGCGATATCGCTTCTCATTCCTCTGTTTCATGGTAAGATATAATATGAGTTGCGAAGTGTTATGTATTCCTCGTCTACACTTCAAATGAATGTGAATGCGATACTTCCTCGCTAGGATATAGCGTTTGCAGATGTCTACGTATCGTAGCAATAGAGTTCAAATGCTTCTTAAAACGAGATATTGCTTCTCATATCTATGTTTCATGATAAGATATAATATTCATTGCGAAGTGTTGTGCATTCCTCGTCTACGATTCAAATGAAAGTAAATGCGACACTTCCTTGCAAGGAAATAACGATTGCAGATGTCTACGTATCGTAGCAATAGAGTTCATATGATTCTTAAAACGCGATATCGCGTTTCATTTCTATGTTTCATGGTAAGATATAACATGATTTGCGAAGTGTTATGTATTCCTCGTCTACACTTCAAATGAATGTGAATGCGATACTTCCTCGCTAGGAAATAGCGTTTGCAGATGTCTACGTATCGTAGCAATAGAGTTCTAATGCTTCTTAAAATGCGATATCGCATCTCATTTCTATGTTTCATGGTAAGATGTAATACGATTTGCGAAGTGTTATGTATTCCTCCTCTACACTTCAAGTGAATGTAAATGCGACACTTCCCTGCCAGGAAATAGCGTTTGCAAATGTCCACCTATCGTAGCAATAGTGTTCTAATGCTTCTTAAAACGCGATATCGCACCTCATTTCTATGTTTCATGGTAAGATATAATATGATTTGCGAAGTGTTATGTATTCCTCGTCTACACTTCAAATGAATGTAAATGCGACACTTCCTTGCAAGGAAATAGCGTTTGCAGATGTGTACGTATCGAAGCAATAGAGTTCAAATGCTTCTTAAAACGAGATATTGCATCTCATATCTATGTTTCATGATAAGATATAATAATCATTGCGAAGTGTTGTGCATTCCTCGTCTACGATTCAAATGAAAGTAAATGCGACACTTCCTTGCAAGGAAATAACGATTGCAGATGTCTACGTATCGTAGCAATAGGGTTCATATGATTCTTAAAACGCGATATCGCGTTTCATTTCTATGTTTCATGGTAAGATATAACATGATTTGCGAAGTGTTATGTATTCCTCGTCTACACTTCAAATGAATGTGAATGCGATACTTCCTCGCTAGGAAATAGCGTTTGCAGATGTCTACGTATCGTAGCAATAGAGTTCTAATGCTTCTTAAAATGCGGTATCGCATCTCATTTCTATGTTTCATGGTAAGATGTAATACGATTTGCGAAGTGTTATGTATTCCTCCTCTACATTTCAAATGAATGTAAATGCGACACTTCCTTGCTAGGAAATAGCGTCTGCAGATGTCTGGGTATCGTAGCAATAGAGTTCAAATGCTTCTTAAAACGCGATATCGCGTCTCATTTCTATGTTTCATGGTAAGATGTAATATGATTTGCGAAGTGTTATGTATTCCTCCTCTACACTTCAAATGAATGTAAATGCGACACTTCCTAGCTAGGAAATAGCGTCTGCAGATGTCTAGGTATCGTAGCAATAGAGTTCAAATGCTTCTTAAAACGAGATAGTGCATCTCATATCTATGTTTCAAGATAAGATATAATATTCATTGCGAAGTGTTATGCATTCCGCGTCTACGATTCAAATGAATGTAAATGCGACACTTCCTTGCAAGGAAATAGCGTTTGCAGATGTCTACGTATCGTAGCAATAGAGTTCATATGATTCTTAAAACGCGATATCGCATCTCATTTATACGTTTCATGGTAAGATATAATATGATTTGCGAAGTGTCATGTATACCTCGTCTACACTTCAAATGAATGTGAATGCGACACTTCCTCGCTAGGAAATAGCGTTTGCAGATGTCTACGTATCGTAGCAATAGAGTTCATATGATTCTTAAAACGCGATATCGCATCCCATTTCTATGTTTCATGGTAAGATATAACATGATTTGCGAAGTGTTATGTATTCCTCGTCTACACTTCAAGTGAATGTAAATGCGACCCATCCTTGCAAGGAAATAGCATTTGCAGATGTCTACGTATCGAAGCAATAGAGTTCAAATGCTTCTTAAAACGAGATATTGCATCTCATATCTATGTTTCATGACAAGATATAATATTCATTGCGAAGTGTTGTGCATTCCTCGTCTACGATTCAAATGAAAGTAAATGCGACACTTCCTTGCAAGGAAATAACGATTGCAGATGTCTACGTATCGTAGCAATAGAGTTCATATGATTCTTAAAACGCGATATCGCGTTTCATTTCTATGTTTCATGGTAAGATATAACATGATTTGCGAAGTGTTATGTATTCCTCGTCTACACTTCAAATGAATGTGAATGCGATACTTCCTCGCTAGGAAATTGCGTTTGCAGATGTCTACGTATCGTAGCAATAGAGTTCTAATGCTTCTTAAAACGCGATATCGCATCTCATTTCTATGTTTCATGGTAAGATGTAATACGATTTGCGAAGTGTTATGTATTCCTCCTCTACATTTCAAATGAATGTACATGCGACACTTCCTTGCTAGGAAATAGCGTCTGCAGATGTCTGGGTATCGTAGCAATAGAGTTCTAATGCTTCTTAAAACGAGATATTGCATCTCATTTCTATGTTTCATGGTAAGATATAATATGAGTTGCGAAGTGTTATGTATTCCTCGTCTACACTTCAAATGAATGTGAATGCGATACTTCCTCGCTAGGAAATAGCGTTTGCAGATGTCTACGTATCATAGCAATAGAGTTCTAATGCTTCTTAAAACGCGATATCGCGTCTCATTCCTATGTTTCATGGTAAGATGTAATATGATGTGCGAAGTGTTATGTATTCCTCCTCTACACTTCAAATGAATGTAAATGCGACACTTCCCTGCCAGGAAATAGCGTTTGCAAATGTCCACCTATCGTGGCAATAGTGTTCTAATGCTTCTTAAAACGCGATATCGCACCTCATTTCTATGTTTCATGGTAAGATATAATATGATTTGCGAAGTGTTATGTATTCCTCGTCTACACTTCAAATGAATGTAAATGCGACACTTCCTTGCAAGGAAATAGCGTTTGCAGATGTGTACGTATCGAAGCAATAGAGTTCAAATGCTTCTTAAAACGAGATATTGCATCTCATATCTATGTTTCATGATAAGATATAATAATCATTGCGAAGTGTTGTGCATTCCTCGTCTAGGATTCAAATGAATGTAAATGCGACACTTCCTTGCAAGGAAATAACGATTGCAGACGTCTACGTATCGTAGCAATAGAGTTCATATGATTCTTAAAACGCGATATCGCATTTCATTTCTATGTTTCATGGTAAGATATAACATGATTTGCGAAGTGTTATGTATTCCTCGTCTACACTTCAAATGAATGTGAATGCGATACTTCCTCGCTAGGAAATAGCGTTTGCAGATGTCTACGTATCGTAGCAATAGAGTTCTAATGCTTCTTAAAACGCGATATCGCGTCTCATTTCTATGTTTCATGGTAAGATGTAATATGATGAGCGAAGTGTTATGTATTCCACCTCTACACTTCAAATGAATGTAAATGCGACACTTCCCTGCCAGGAAATAGCGTTTGCAAATGTCTACCTATCGTAGCAATAGAGTTCTAATGCTTCTTAAAACGGGATATCGCATCTCATTTCTATGTTTCATGGTAAGATATAATATGAGTTGCGAAGTGCTATGTATTCCTCGTCTACACTTCAAATGAATGTGAATGCGTTACATCCTCGCTAGGAAATAGCGTTTGCAGATGTCTACGTATCATAGCAATAGAGTTCTAATGCTTCTAAAAACGCGATATCGCATCTCATTTCTATGTTTCATGGTAAGATGTAATATGATTTGCGAAGTGTTACGTATTCCTCCTCTACATTTCAAATGAATGTAATTGCGACACTTCCTTGCTAGGAAATAGCGTCTGCAGATGTCTAGGTATCGTAGCAATAGAGTTCTAATGCTTCTTAAAACGCGATATCGCGTCTCATTTCTATGTTTCATGGTAAGATGTAATATGATTTGCGAAGTGTTACGTATTCCTCCTCTACATTTCAAATGAATGTAATTGCGACACTTCCTTGCTAGGAAATAGCGTCTGCAGATGTCTAGGTATCGTAGCAATAGAGTTCTAATGCTTCTTAAAACGCGATATCGCGTCTCATTTCTATGTTTCATGGTAAGATGTAATATGATGTGCGAAGTGTTATGTATTCCTCCTCTACACTTCAAATGAATGTAAATGCGACACTTCCTTGCTAGGAAATAGCGTCTGCAGATGTCTGGGTATCGTAGCAATAGAGTTCTAATGCTTCTTAAAACGCGATATCGCGTCTCATTTCTATGTTTCATGGTAAGATGTAATACGATTTGCGAAGTGTTATGTATTCCTCCTCTACATTTCAAATGAATGTAAATGCGACACTTCCTTGCTAGGAAATAGCGTCTGCAGATGTCTGGGTATCGTAGCAATAGAGTTCTAATGCTTCTTAAAACGCGATATCGCGTCTCATTTCTATGTTTCATGGTAAGATGTAATATGATTTGCGAAGTGTTATGTATTCCTCCTCTACATTTCAAATGAATGTAAATGCCACACTTCCTTGCTAGGAAATAGCGTCTGCAGATGTCTAGGTATCGTAGCAATAGAGTTCTAATGCTTCTTAAAACGCGATATCGCGTCTCATTTCTATGTTTCCCGGTAAGATGTAATATGATGTGCGAAGTGTTATGTATTCCTCCTCTACACTTCAAATGAATGTAAATGCGACACTTCCCTGCCAGGAAATAGCGTTTGCAAATGTCCACCTATCGTGGCAATAGTGTTCTAATGCTTCTTAAAACGCGATATCGCACCTCATTTCTATGTTTCATGGTAAGATATAATATGATTTGCGAAGTGTTATGTATTCCTCGTCTACACTTCAAATGAATAAATGCGACACTTCCTTGCAAGGAAATAGCGTTTGCAGATGTGTACGTATCGAAGCAATAGAGTTCAAATGCTTCTTAAACGAGATATTGCATCTCATATCTATGTTTCATGATAAGATATAATAATCATTGCGAAGTGTTGTGCATTCCTCGTCTAGGATTCAAATGAAGGTAAATGCGACACTTCCTTGCAAGGAAATAACGATTGCAGACGTCTACGTATCGTAGCAATAGCTTTCTAATGCTTCTTAAAACGCGATATCGCATCTCATTTCTATGTTTCATGGTAAGATATAATATGATTTGCGATGTGTCATGTATTCCTCGTCTACACTTCAAATGAATGTAATTGCGACACTTCCTTGCTAGTAAATAGCGTCTGCTGATGTCTAGGTATCGTAGCGATAGTGTTCTAATGCTTCTTAGAACGCGATACCGCATCTCATTTCTATGTTTCATGATAAGATATAACATGATTTGCGAAGTGTTATGTATTCCTCGTCTACACTTCAAATGAATGTGAATGCGATACTTGCTCGCTAGGAAATAGCGTTTGCAGATGTCTACGTATCCTAGAAATAGCTTTCTAATGCTTCATAAAACGCGATATCGCATCTCATTTCTATGTTTCATGGTAAGATATAATGTGATTTGCCATGTGTTATGTATTCCTCCTCTACACTTCAAATGAATGTAAATGCGACACTTCCTCGCTAGGAAATAGCGTTTGCAGATGTCTACGTATCGTAGCAATAGCTTTCTAATGCTTCTTAAAACGCGATATCGCATCTCATTTCTATGTTTCATGGTAAGATATAATATGATTTGCGAAGTGTTATGTATTCCTCGTCTACACTTCAAATGAATGTGAATGCGACACTTCCTCGCTAGGAAATAGCGTTTGCAGATGTCTACGTATCGTAGCAATAAATTTCTAATGCTTCTTAAAACGCGATATCGCATCTCATTCCTCTGTTTCATGGTAAGATATAATATGATTTGCAAAGTGTCATGTATTCCTTGTCTACCCTTCAAATGAATGTAAATGCGACACTTCCTTACAAGGAAATAGCGTCTGCAGATGTTTACCTATCGTAGCAATAGAGTTCTAATGCTTCTTAAAACGCGATATCGCATCTCATTTCTATGTTTCATGGTAAGATATAATATGATTTGCGAAGTGTTATGTATTCCTCGTCTACACTTCAAATGAATGTGAATGCGACACTTCCTTGCTAGGAAATAGCGTCTGCAGATGTCTAGGTATCGTAGCAATAGATTTCTAATGCTTCTTAAAACGCGATATCGCATCTCATTTCTATGTTTCATGGTAAGATATAATATGATTTGCGAAGTGTTATGTATTTCTCGTCTACACTTCAAACGAATGTAAATGCGACACTTCCTTGCAAGGAAATAGCGTTTGTAGATGTCTACGTATCGAAGCAATAGAGTTCAAATGCTTCTTAAAACGAGATATTGCATCTCATATCTGTGTTTCATGATAAGATATAATATTCATTGCAAAGTGTTATGCATTCCTCGTCTACGATTCAAATGAAAGTAAATGCGACACTTCCTTGCAAGGAAATAACGATTGCAGATGTCTACGTATCGTAGCAATAGCTTTCTAATGCTTCTTAAAACGCGATATCGCTTCTCATTCCTCTGTTTCATGGTAAGATATAATATGAGTTGCGAAGTGTTATGTATTCCTCGTCTACACTTCAAATGAATGTGAATGCGATACTTCCTCGCTAGGATATAGCGTTTGCAGATGTCTACGTATCGTAGCAATAGAGTTCAAATGCTTCTTAAAACGAGATATTGCTTCTCATATCTATGTTTCATGATAAGATATAATATTCATTGCGAAGTGTTGTGCATTCCTCGTCTACGATTCAAATGAAAGTAAATGCGACACTTCCTTGCAAGGAAATAACGATTGCAGATGTCTACGTATCGTAGCAATAGAGTTCATATGATTCTTAAAACGCGATATCGCGTTTCATTTCTATGTTTCATGGTAAGATATAACATGATTTGCGAAGTGTTATGTATTCCTCGTCTACACTTCAAATGAATGTGAATGCGATACTTCCTCGCTAGGAAATAGCGTTTGCAGATGTCTACGTATCGTAGCAATAGAGTTCTAATGCTTCTTAAAATGCGATATCGCATCTCATTTCTATGTTTCATGGTAAGATGTAATACGATTTGCGAAGTGTTATGTATTCCTCCTCTACACTTCAAGTGAATGTAAATGCGACACTTCCCTGCCAGGAAATAGCGTTTGCAAATGTCCACCTATCGTAGCAATAGTGTTCTAATGCTTCTTAAAACGCGATATCGCACCTCATTTCTATGTTTCATGGTAAGATATAATATGATTTGCGAAGTGTTATGTATTCCTCGTCTACACTTCAAATGAATGTAAATGCGACACTTCCTTGCAAGGAAATAGCGTTTGCAGATGTGTACGTATCGAAGCAATAGAGTTCAAATGCTTCTTAAAACGAGATATTGCATCTCATATCTATGTTTCATGATAAGATATAATAATCATTGCGAAGTGTTGTGCATTCCTCGTCTACGATTCAAATGAAAGTAAATGCGACACTTCCTTGCAAGGAAATAACGATTGCAGATGTCTACGTATCGTAGCAATAGAGTTCATATGATTCTTAAAACGCGATATCGCGTTTCATTTCTATGTTTCATGGTAAGATATAACATGATTTGCGAAGTGTTATGTATTCCTCGTCTACACTTCAAATGAATGTGAATGCGATACTTCCTCGCTAGGAAATAGCGTTTGCAGATGTCTACGTATCGTAGCAATAGAGTTCTAATGCTTCTTAAAATGCGGTATCGCATCTCATTTCTATGTTTCATGGTAAGATGTAATACGATTTGCGAAGTGTTATGTATTCCTCCTCTACATTTCAAATGAATGTAAATGCGACACTTCCTTGCTAGGAAATAGCGTCTGCAGATGTCTGGGTATCGTAGCAATAGAGTTCAAATGCTTCTTAAAACGCGATATCGCGTCTCATTTCTATGTTTCATGGTAAGATGTAATATGATTTGCGAAGTGTTATGTATTCCTCCTCTACACTTCAAATGAATGTAAATGCGACACTTCCTAGCTAGGAAATAGCGTCTGCAGATGTCTAGGTATCGTAGCAATAGAGTTCAAATGCTTCTTAAAACGAGATAGTGCATCTCATATCTATGTTTCAAGATAAGATATAATATTCATTGCGAAGTGTTATGCATTCCGCGTCTACGATTCAAATGAATGTAAATGCGACACTTCCTTGCAAGGAAATAGCGTTTGCAGATGTCTACGTATCGTAGAAATAGAGTTCATATGATTCTTAAAACGCGATATCGCATCTCATTTATACGTTTCATGGTAAGATATAATATGATTTGCGAAGTGTCATGTATACCTCGTCTACACTTCAAATGAATGTGAATGCGACACTTCCTCGCTAGGAAATAGCGTTTGCAGATGTCTACGTATCGTAGCAATAGAGTTCATATGATTCTTAAAACGCGATATCGCATCCCATTTCTATGTTTCATGGTAAGATATAACATGATTTGCGAAGTGTTATGTATTCCTCGTCTACACTTCAAGTGAATGTAAATGCGACCCATCCTTGCAAGGAAATAGCATTTGCAGATGTCTACGTATCGAAGCAATAGAGTTCAAATGCTTCTTAAAACGAGATATTGCATCTCATATCTATGTTTCATGACAAGATATAATATTCATTGCGAAGTGTTGTGCATTCCTCGTCTACGATTCAAATGAAAGTAAATGCGACACTTCCTTGCAAGGAAATAACGATTGCAGATGTCTACGTATCGTAGCAATAGAGTTCATATGATTCTTAAAACGCGATATCGCGTTTCATTTCTATGTTTCATGGTAAGATATAACATGATTTGCGAAGTGTTATGTATTCCTCGTCTACACTTCAAATGAATGTGAATGCGATACTTCCTCGCTAGGAAATTGCGTTTGCAGATGTCTACGTATCGTAGCAATAGAGTTCTAATGCTTCTTAAAACGCGATATCGCATCTCATTTCTATGTTTCATGGTAAGATGTAATACGATTTGCGAAGTGTTATGTATTCCTCCTCTACATTTCAAATGAATGTACATGCGACACTTCCTTGCTAGGAAATAGCGTCTGCAGATGTCTGGGTATCGTAGCAATAGAGTTCTAATGCTTCTTAAAACGAGATATTGCATCTCATTTCTATGTTTCATGGTAAGATATAATATGAGTTGCGAAGTGTTATGTATTCCTCGTCTACACTTCAAATGAATGTGAATGCGATACTTCCTCGCTAGGAAATAGCGTTTGCAGATGTCTACGTATCATAGCAATAGAGTTCTAATGCTTCTTAAAACGCGATATCGCGTCTCATTTCTATGTTTCATGGTAAGATGTAATATGATGTGCGAAGTGTTATGTATTCCTCCTCTACACTTCAAATGAATGTAAATGCGACACTTCCCTGCCAGGAAATAGCGTTTGCAAATGTCCACCTATCGTGGCAATAGTGTTCTAATGCTTCTTAAAACGCGATATCGCACCTCATTTCTATGTTTCATGGTAAGATATAATATGATTTGCGAAGTGTTATGTATTCCTCGTCTACACTTCAAATGAATGTAAATGCGACACTTCCTTGCAAGGAAATAGCGTTTGCAGATGTGTACGTATCGAAGCAATAGAGTTCAAATGCTTCTTAAAACGAGATATTGCATCTCATATCTATGTTTCATGATAAGATATAATAATCATTGCGAAGTGTTGTGCATTCCTCGTCTAGGATTCAAATGAATGTAAATGCGACACTTCCTTGCAAGGAAATAACGATTGCAGACGTCTACGTATCGTAGCAATAGAGTTCATATGATTCTTAAAACGCGATATCGCATTTCATTTCTATGTTTCATGGTAAGATATAACATGATTTGCGAAGTGTTATGTATTCCTCGTCTACACTTCAAATGAATGTGAATGCGATACTTCCTCGCTAGGAAATAGCGTTTGCAGATGTCTACGTATCGTAGCAATAGAGTTCTAATGCTTCTTAAAACGCGATATCGCGTCTCATTTCTATGTTTCATGGTAAGATGTAATATGATGAGCGAAGTGTTATGTATTCCACCTCTACACTTCAAATGAATGTAAATGCGACACTTCCCTGCCAGGAAATAGCGTTTGCAAATGTCTACCTATCGTAGCAATAGAGTTCTAATGCTTCTTAAAACGGGATATCGCATCTCATTTCTATGTTTCATGGTAAGATATAATATGAGTTGCGAAGTGCTATGTATTCCTCGTCTACACTTCAAATGAATGTGAATGCGATACATCCTCGCTAGGAAATAGCGTTTGCAGATGTCTACGTATCATAGCAATAGAGTTCTAATGCTTCTAAAAACGCGATATCGCATCACATTTCTATGTTTCATGGTAAGATGTAATATGATTTGCGAAGTGTTACGTATTCCTCCTCTACATTTCAAATGAATGTAATTGCGACACTTCCTTGCTAGGAAATAGCGTCTGCAGATGTCTAGGTATCGTAGCAATAGAGTTCTAATGCTTCTTAAAACGCGATATCGCGTCTCATTTCTATGTTTCATGGTAAGATGTAATATGATTTGCGAAGTGTTACGTATTCCTCCTCTACATTTCAAATGAATGTAATTGCGACACTTCCTTGCTAGGAAATAGCGTCTGCAGATGTCTAGGTATCGTAGCAATAGAGTTCTAATGCTTCTTAAAACGCGATATCGCGTCTCATTTCTATGTTTCATGGTAAGATGTAATATGATGTGCGAAGTGTTATGTATTCCTCCTCTACACTTCAAATGAATGTAAATGCGACACTTCCTTGCTAGGAAATAGCGTCTGCAGATGTCTGGGTATCGTAGCAATAGAGTTCTAATGCTTCTTAAAACGCGATATCGCGTCTCATTTCTATGTTTCATGGTAAGATGTAATACGATTTGCGAAGTGTTATGTATTCCTCCTCTACATTTCAAATGAATGTAAATGCGACACTTCCTTGCTAGGAAATAGCGTCTGCAGATGTCTGGGTATCGTAGCAATAGAGTTCTAATGCTTCTTAAAACGCGATATCGCGTCTCATTTCTATGTTTCATGGTAAGATGTAATATGATTTGCGAAGTGTTATGTATTCCTCCTCTACATTTCAAATGAATGTAAATGCCACACTTCCTTGCTAGGAAATAGCGTTTGCAGATGTCTAGGTATCGTAGCAATAGAGTTCTAATGCTTCTTAAAACGCGATATCGCGTCTCATTTCTATGTTTCCCGGTAAGATGTAATATGATGTGCGAAGTGTTATGTATTCCTCCTCTACACTTCAAATGAATGTAAATGCGACACTTCCCTGCCAGGAAATAGCGTTTGCAAATGTCCACCTATCGTGGCAATAGTGTTCTAATGCTTCTTAAAACGCGATATCGCACCTCATTTCTATGTTTCATGGTAAGATATAATATGATTTGCGAAGTGTTATGTATTCCTCGTCTACACTTCAAATGAATAAATGCGACACTTCCTTGCAAGGAAATAGCGTTTGCAGATGTGTACGTATCGAAGCAATAGAGTTCAAATGCTTCTTAAACGAGATATTGCATCTCATATCTATGTTTCATGATAAGATATAATAATCATTGCGAAGTGTTGTGCATTCCTCGTCTAGGATTCAAATGAAGGTAAATGCGACACTTCCTTGCAAGGAAATAACGATTGCAGACGTCTACGTATCGTAGCAATAGAGTTCATATGATTCTTAAAACGCGATATCGCATTTCATTTCTATGTTTCATGGTAAGATATAACATGATTTGCGAAGTGATATGTATTCCTCGTCTACACTTCAAATGAATGTGAATGCGATACTTCCTCGCTAGGAAATAGCGTTTGCAGATGTCTACGTATCGTAGCAATAGATTTCTAATGCGTCTTAAAACGCGATATCGCATCTCATTCCTCTGTTTCATGGTAAGATATAATATGATTTGCGAAGTGTCAAGTATTCCTTGTCTACACTTCAAATGAATGTAAATGCGACATTTCCTTACAAGGAAATAGCGTTTGCAGATGTTTACCTATCGTAGCAATAGATTTCTAATGCTTCTTAAAACGCGATATCGCATCTCATTCCTCTGTTTCATGGTAAGATATAATATGATTTGCAAAGTGTCATGTATTCCTTGTCTACCCTTCAAATGAATGTAAATGCGACACTTCCTTACAAGGAAATAGCGTCTGCAGATGTTTACCTATCGTAGCAATAGAGTTCTAATGCTTCTTAAAACGCGATATCGCATCTCATTTCTATGTTTCATGGTAAGATATAATATGATTTGCGAAGTGTTATGTATTCCTCGTCTACACTTCAAATGAATGTGAATGCGACACTTCCTTGCTAGGAAATAGCGTCTGCAGATGTCTAGGTATCGTAGCAATAGATTTCTAATGCTTCTTAAAACGCGATATCGCATCTCATTCCTATGTTTCATGGTAAGATATAATATGATTTGCGAAGTGTTATGTATTTCTCGTCTACACTTCAAACGAATGTAAATGCGACACTTCCTTGCAAGGAAATAGCGTTTGCAGATGTCTACGTATCGAAGCAATAGAGTTCAGATGCTTCTTAAAACGAGATATTGCATCTCATATCTGTGTTTCATGATAAGATATAATATTCATTGCAAAGTGTTATGCATTCCTCGTCTACGATTCAAATGAAAGTAAATGCGACACTTCCTTGCAAGGAAATAACGATTGCAGATGTCTACGTATCGTAGCAATAGCTTTCTAATGCTTCTTAAAACGCGATATCGCTTCTCATTTCTATGTTTCATGGTAAGATATAATATGATTTGCGAAGTATTATGTATTCCTCGTCTACACTTCAAATGAATGTGAATGCGATACTTCCTCGCTAGGAAATAGCGTTTGCAGATGTCTACGTATCGTAGCACTAGCTTTCTAATGCTTCTTAAAACGCGATATCGCATCTCATTTCTATGTTTCATGGTAAGATGTAATATGATTTGCGATGTGTCATGTATTCCTCGTCTACACTTCAAATGAATGTAATTGCGACACTTCCTTGCTAGTAAATAGCGTCTGCTGATGTCTAGGTATCGTAGCGATAGTGTTCTAATGCTTCTTAGAACGCGATACCGCATCTCATTTCTATGTTTCATGATAAGATATAACATGATTTGCGAAGTGTTATGTATTCCTCGTCTACACTTCAAATGAATGTGAATGCGATACTTGCTCGCTAGGAAATAGCGTTTGCAGATGTCTACGTATCCTAGAAATAGCTTTCTAATGCTTCATAAAACGCGATATCGCATCTCATTTCTATGTTTCATGGTAAGATATAATGTGATTTGCCATGTGTTATGTATTCCTCCTCTACACTTCAAATGAATGTAAATGCGACACTTCCTCGCTAGGAAATAGCGTTTGCAGATGTCTACGTATCGTAGCAATAGCTTTCTAATGCTTCTTAAAACGCGATATCGCATCTCATTTCTATGTTTCATGGTAAGATATAATATGATTTGCGAAGTGTTATGTATTCCTCGTCTACACTTCAAATGAATGTGAATGCGACACTTCCTCGCTAGGAAACAGCGTTTGCAGATGTCTACGTATCGTAGCAATAAATTTCTAATGCTTCTTAAAACGCGATATCGCATCTCATTCCTCTGTTTCATGGTAAGATATAATATGATTTGCAAAGTGTCATGTATTCCTTGTCTACCCTTCAAATGAATGTAAATGCGACACTTCCTTACAAGGAAATAGCGTCTGCAGATGTTTACCTATCGTAGCAATAGAGTTCTAATGCTTCTTAAAACGCGATATCGCATCTCATTTCTATGTTTCATGGTAAGATATAATATGATTTGCGAAGTGTTATGTATTCCTCGTCTACACTTCAAATGAATGTGAATGCGACACTTCCTTGCTAGGAAATAGCGTCTGCAGATGTCTAGGTATCGTAGCAATAGATTTCTAATGCTTCTTAAAACGCGATATCGCATCTCATTCCTATGTTTCATGGTAAGATATAATATGATTTGCGAAGTGTTATGTATTTCTCGTCTACACTTCAAACGAATGTAAATGCGACACTTCCTTGCAAGGAAATAGCGTTTGCAGATGTCTACGTATCGAAGCAATAGAGTTCAGATGCTTGTTAAAACGAGATATTGCATCTCATATCTGTGTTTCATGATAAGATATAATATTCATTGCAAAGTGTTATGCATTCCTCGTCTACGATTCAAATGAAAGTAAATGCGACACTTCCTTGCAAGGAAATAACGATTGCAGATGTCTACGTATCGTAGCAATAGCTTTCTAATGCTTCTTAAAACGCGATATCGCTTCTCATTTCTATGTTTCATGGTAAGATATAATATGATTTGCGAAGTATTATGTATTCCTCGTCTACACTTCAAATGAATGTGAATGCGATACTTCCTCGCTAGGAAATAGCGTTTGCAGATGTCTACGTATCGTAGCGCTAGCTTTCTAATGCTTCTTAAAACGCGATATCGCATCTCATTTCTATGTTTCATGGTAAGATGTAATATGATTTGCGATGTGTCATGTATTCCTCGTCTACACTTCAAATGAATGTAATTGCGACACTTCCTTGCTAGTAAATAGCGTCTGCTGATGTCTAGGTATCGTAGCGATAGTGTTCTAATGCTTCTTAGAACGCGATACCGCATCTCATTTCTATGTTTCATGATAAGATATAACATGATTTGCGAAGTGTTATGTATTCCTCGTCTACACTTCAAATGAATGTGAATGCGATACTTGCTCGCTAGGAAATAGCGTTTGCAGATGTCTACGTATCCTAGAAATAGCTTTCTAATGCTTCATAAAACGCGATATCGCATCTCATTTCTATGTTTCATGGTAAGATATAATGTGATTTGCCATGTGTTATGTATTCCTCCTCTACACTTCAAATGAATGTAAATGCGACACTTCCTCGCTAGGAAATAGCGTTTGCAGATGTCTACGTATCGTAGCAATAGCTTTCTAATGCTTCTTAAAACGCGATATCGCATCTCATTTCTATGTTTCATGGTAAGATATAATATGATTTGCGAAGTGTTATGTATTCCTCGTCTACACTTCAAATGAATGTGAATGCGACACTTCCTCGCTAGGAAATAGCGTTTGCAGATGTCTACGTATCGTAGCAATAAATTTCTAATGCTTCTTAAAACGCGATATCGCATCTCATTCCTCTGTTTCATGGTAAGATATAATATGATTTGCAAAGTGTCATGTATTCCTTGTCTACCCTTCAAATGAATGTAAATGCGACACTTCCTTACAAGGAAATAGCGTCTGCAGATGTTTACCTATCGTAGCAATAGAGTTCTAATGCTTCTTAAAACGCGATATCGCATCTCATTTCTATGTTTCATGGTAAGATATAATATGATTTGCGAAGTGTTATGTATTCCTCGTCTACACTTCAAATGAATGTGAATGCGACACTTCCTTGCTAGGAAATAGCGTCTGCAGATGTCTAGGTATCGTAGCAATAGATTTCTAATGCTTCTTAAAACGCGATATCGCATCTCATTTCTATGTTTCATGGTAAGATATAATATGATTTGCGAAGTGTTATGTATTTCTCGTCTACACTTCAAACGAATGTAAATGCGACACTTCCTTGCAAGGAAATAGCGTTTGCAGATGTCTACGTATCGAAGCAATAGAGTTCAAATGCTTCTTAAAACGAGATATTGCATCTCATATCTGTGTTTCATGATAAGATATAATATTCATTGCAAAGTGTTATGCATTCGTCGTCTACGATTCAAATGAAAGTAAATGCGACACTTCCTTGCAAGGAAATAACGATTGCAGATGTCTACGTATCGTAGCAATAGCTTTCTAATGCTTCTTAAAACGCGATATCGCTTCTCATTCCTCTGTTTCATGGTAAGATATAATATGAGTTGCGAAGTGTTATGTATTCCTCGTCTACACTTCAAATGAATGTGAATGCGATACTTCCTCGCTAGGAAATAGCGTTTGCAGATGTCTACGTATCGTAGCAATAGAGTTCAAATGCTTCTTAAAACGAGATATTGCTTCTCATATCTATGTTTCATGATAAGATATAATATTCATTGCGAAGTGTTGTGCATTCCTCGTCTACGATTCAAATGAAAGTAAATGCGACACTTCCTTGCAAGGAAATAACGATTGCAGATGTCTACGTATCGTAGCAATAGAGTTCATATGATTCTTAAAACGCGATATCGCGTTTCATTTCTATGTTTCATGGTAAGATATAACATGATTTGCGAAGTGTTATGTATTCCTCGTCTACACTTCAAATGAATGTGAATGCGATACTTCCTCGCTAGGAAATAGCGTTTGCAGATGTCTACGTATCGTAGCAATAGAGTTCTAATGCTTCTTAAAATGCGATATCGCATCTCATTTCTATGTTTCATGGTAAGATGTAATACGATTTGCGAAGTGTTATGTATTCCTCCTCTACACTTCAAGTGAATGTAAATGCGACACTTCCCTGCCAGGATATAGCGTTTGCAAATGTCCACCTATCGTAGCAATAGTGTTCTAATGCTTCTTAAAACGCGATATCGCACCTCATTTCTATGTTTCATGGTAAGATATAATATGATTTGCGAAGTGTTATGTATTCCTCGTCTACACTTCAAATGAATGTAAATGCGACACTTCCTTGCAAGGAAATAGCGTTTGCAGATGTGTACGTATCGAAGCAATAGAGTTCAAATGCTTCTTAAAACGAGATATTGCATCTCATATCTATGTTTCATGATAAGATATAATAATCATTGCGAAGTGTTGTGCATTCCTCGTCTACGATTCAAATGAAAGTAAATGCGACACTTCCTTGCAAGGAAATAACGATTGCAGATGTCTACGTATCGTAGCAATAGAGTTCATATGATTCTTAAAACGCGATATCGCGTTTCATTTCTATGTTTCATGGTAAGATATAACATGATTTGCGAAGTGTTATGTATTCCTCGTCTACACTTCAAATGAATGTGAATGCGATACTTCCTCGCTAGGAAATAGCGTTTGCAGATGTCTACGTATCGTAGCAATAGAGTTCTAATGCTTCTTAAAATGCGGTATCGCATCTCATTTCTATGTTTCATGGTAAGATGTAATACGATTTGCGAAGTGTTATGTATTCCTCCTCTACATTTCAAATGAATGTAAATGCGACACTTCCTTGCTAGGAAATAGCGTCTGCAGATGTCTGGGTATCGTAGCAATAGAGTTCTAATGCTTCTTAAAACGCGATATCGCGTCTCATTTCTATGTTTCATGGTAAGATGTAATATGATTTGCGAAGTGTTATGTATTCCTCCTCTACATTTCAAATGAATGTAAATGCGACACTTCCTTGCTAGGAAATAGCGTCTGCAGATGTCTAGGTATCGTAGCAATAGAGTTCTAATGCTTCTTAAAACGCGATATCGCGTCTCATTTCTATGTTTCATGGTAAGATGTAATATGATGTGCGAAGTGTTATGTATTCCTCCTCTACACTTCAAGTGAATGTAAATGCGACACTTCCCTGCCAGGAAATAGCGTTTGCAAATGTCCACCTATCGTAGCAATAGTGTTCTAATGCTTCTTAAAACGCGATATCGCACCTCGTTTCTATGTTTCATGGTAAGATATAATATGATTTGCGAAGTGTTATGTATTCCTCGTCTACACTTCAAATGAATGTAAATGCGACACTTCCTTGCAAGGAAATAGCGTTTGCAGATGTGTACTTCAAATGAATGTGAATGCGACACTTCCTCGCTAGGAAATAGCGTTTGCAGATGTTTACCTATCGTAGCGATAGAGTTCTAATGCTCCTTAAAACGCGATATCGCATCTCATTTCTATGTTTCATGGTAAGATATAATATGATTTGCGAAGTGTTATGTACTCCTCGTCTACACTTCAAATGAATGTGAATGCGACACTTCCTCGCTAGGAAATAGCGTTTGCAGATGTCAACGTATTGTAGCAATAGATTTCTAATGCTTCTTAAAACGCGATATCGCATCTCATTTCTATGTTTCATGGTAAGATATAATATGATTTGCGAAGTGTTATGTATTCCGCGTCTACGATTCAAATGAATGTAAATGCGACACTTCCTTGCAAGGAAATAGCGTTTGCAGATGTCTACGTATCGTAGCAATAGAGTTCATATGATTCTTAAAACGCGATATCGCATCTCATTTATACGTTTCATGGTAAGATATAATATGATTTGCGAAGTGTCATGTATACCTCGTCTACACTTCAAATGAATGTGAATGCGACACTTCCTCGCTAGGAAATAGCGTTTGCAGATGTCTACGTATCGTAGCAATAGAGTTCATATGATTCTTAAAACGCGATATCGCATCCCATTTCTATGTTTCATGGTAAGATATAACATGATTTGCGAAGTGTTATGTATTCCTCGTCTACACTTCAAGTGAATGTAAATGCGACCCATCCTTGCAAGGAAATAGCGTTTGCAGATGTCTACGTATCGAAGCAATAGAGTTCAAATGCTTCTTAAAACAAGATATTGCATCTCATATCTATGTTTCATGATAAGATATAATATTCATTGGGAAGTGTTATGCATTCCTCGTCTGCGATTCAAATGAAAGTAAATGCCACACTTCCTTGCAAGGAAATAACGATTGCAAATGTCTACGTATCGTAGCAATAGAGTTCATATGATTCTTAAAACGCGATATCGCGCTTCATTTCTATGTTTCATGGTAAGATGTAATATGATTTGCGCAGTGTTATGTATTCCTCCTCTACATTTCAAATGAATGTAAATGCGACACTTCCTTGCTAGGAAATAGCGTTTGCAGATGTCTACGTATCGAAGCAATAGAGTTCAAATGCTTCTTAAAACGCGATATCGCGTCTCATTTCTATGTTTCATGGTAAGGTGTAATATGATTTGCGAAGTGTTATGTATTCCTCCTCTACACTTCAAATGAGTGTAAATGCGACACTTCCCTGCCAGGAAATGGCGTTTGCAAATGTCTACCTATCGTAGCAATAGTGTTCTAATGCTTCTTAAAACGCGATATCGCACCTCATTTCTATGTTTCATGGTAAGATATAATATGATTTGCGAAGTGTTATGTATTTCTCGTCTGCACTTCAAATGAATGTAAATGCGACACTTCCTTGCAAGGAAATAGCGTTTGCAGATTTCTACGTATCGTAGCAATAGAGTTCTTATGATTCTTAAAACGCGATATCGCATCTCATTTCTATGTTTCATGGTAAGATATAATATGATTTGCGAAGTGTTATGTATTCCTCGTCTACACTTCAAATGAATGTAAATGCGACACTTCCTTGCAAGGAAATAGCGTTTGCAGATGTGTACGTATCGAAGCAATAGAGTTCAAATGCTTCTTAAACGAGATATTGCATCTCATATCTATGTTTCATGATAAGATATAATAATCATTGCGAAGTGTTGTGCATTCCTCGTCTAGGATTCAAATGAAAGTAAATGCGACACTTCCTTGCAAGGAAATAACGATTGCAGACGTCTACGTATCGTAGCAATAGAGTTCATATGATTCTTAAAACGCCATATCGCATTTCATTGCTATGTTTCATGGTAAGATATAACATGATTTGCGAAGTGATATGTATTCCTCGTCTACACTTCAAATGAATGTGAATGCGATACTTCCTCGCTAGGAAATAGCGTTTGCAGATGTCTACGTATCGTAGCAATAGATTTCTAATGCGTCTTAAAACGCGATATCGCATCTCATTCCTCTGTTTCATGGTAAGATATAATATGATTTGCCATGTGTCAAGTATTCCTTGTCTACACTTCAAATGAATGTAAATGCGACATTTCCTTACAAGGAAATAGCGTTTGCAGATGTTTACCTATCGTAGCAATAGATTTCTAATGCTTCTTAAAACGCGATATCGCATCTCATTCCTCTGTTTCATGGTAAGATATAATATGATTTGCGAAGTGTCATGTACTCCTCGTCTACACTTCAAATGAATGTGAATGCGACACTTCCTCGCTAGGAAATAGCGTTTGCAGATGTCTACGTATCGTAGCAATAGGTTTCTAATGCGTCTTAAAACGCGATATCGCATCTCATTCCTCTGTTTCATGGTAAGATATAATATGATTTGCGAAGTGTCATGTATTCCTTGTCTACACTTCAAATGAATGTAAATGCGACACTTCCTTACAAGGAAATAGCGTTTGCAGATGTTTACCTATCGTAGCAATAGAGTTCTAATGCTTCTTAAAATGCGATATCGCATCTCATTCTATGTTTCATGGTAAGATATAATATGATTTGCGAAGTGTTATGTATTCCTCGTCTACACTTCAAATGAATGTGAATGCGACACTTCCTCGCTAGGAATAGCGTTTGCAGAGGTCTACGTATTGTAGCAATAGAGTTCAAATGCTTCTTAAAACGAGATATTGCATCTCATATCTGTGTTTCATGATAAGATATAATATTCATTGCAAACTGTTATGCATTCCTCGTCTACGATTCAAATGAAAGTAAATGCGACACTTCCTTGCAAGGAAATAACGATTGCAGATGTCTACGTATCGTAGCAATAGCTTTCTACTGCTTCTTAAAACGCGATATCGCTTCTCATTTCTATGTTTCATGGTAAGATATAATATGATTTGCGAAGTGTTATGTATTCCTCGTCTACACTTCAAATGAATGTGAATGCGATACTTCCTCGCTAGGAAATAGCGTTTGCAGATGTCTACGTATCGTAGCAATAGAGTTCTAATGCTTCTTAAAACGCGATATCGCGTCTCATTTCTATGTTTCATGGTAAGATGTAATATGATAAGCGAAGTGTTATGTATTCCACCTCTACACTTCAAATGAATGTAAATGCGACACTTCCCTGCCAGGAAATAGCGTTTGCAAATGTCTACCTATCGTAGCAATAGAGTTCTAATGCTTCTTAAAACGGGATATCGCATCTCATTTCTATGTTTCATGGTAAGATATAATATGAGTTGCGAAGTGCTATGTATTCCTCGTCTACACTTCAAATGAATGTGAATGCGATACTTCCTCGCTAGGAAATAGCGTTTGCAGATGTCTACGTATCATAGCAATAGAGTTCTAATGCTTCTAAAAACGCGATATCGCATCTCATTTCTATGTTTCATGGTAAGATGTAATATGATTTGCGAAGTGTTACGTATTCCTCCTCTACATTTCAAATGAATGTAATTGCGACACTTCCTTGCTAGGAAATAGCGTCTGCAGATGTCTAGGTATCGTAGCAATAGAGTTCTAATGCTTCTTAAAACGCGATATCGCGTCTCATTTCTATGTTTCATGGTAAGATGTAATATGATTTGCGAAGTGTTACGTATTCCTCCTCTACATTTCAAATGAATGTAATTGCGACACTTCCTTGCTAGGAAATAGCGTCTGCAGATGTCTAGGTATCGTAGCAATAGAGTTCTAATGCTTCTTAAAACGCGATATCGCGTCTCATTTCTATGTTTCATGGTAAGATGTAATATGATGTGCGAAGTGTTATGTATTCCTCCTCTACACTTCAAATGAATGTAAATGCGACACTTCCTTGCTAGGAAATAGCGTCTGCAGATGTCTGGGTATCGTAGCAATAGAGTTCTAATGCTTCTTAAAACGCGATATCGCGTCTCATTTCTATGTTTCATGGTAAGATGTAATACGATTTGCGAAGTGTTATGTATTCCTCCTCTACATTTCAAATGAATGTAAATGCGACACTTCCTTGCTAGGAAATAGCGTCTGCAGATGTCTGGGTATCGTAGCAATAGAGTTCTAATGCTTCTTAAAACGCGATATCGCGTCTCATTTCTATGTTTCATGGTAAGATGTAATATGATTTGCGAAGTGTTATGTATTCCTCCTCTACATTTCAAATGAATGTAAATGCGACACTTCCTTGCTAGGAAATAGCGTCTGCAGATGTCTAGGTATCGTAGCAATAGAGTTCTAATGCTTCTTAAAACGCGATATCGCGTCTCATTTCTATGTTTCCTGGTAAGATGTAATATGATGTGCGAAGTGTTATATATTCCTCTTCTACACTTCAAATGAATGTAAATGCGACACTTCCCTGCCAGGAAATAGCGTTTGCAAATGTCCACCTATCGTGGCAATAGTGTTCTAATGCTTCTTAAAACGCGATATCGCACCTCATTTCTATGTTTCATGGTAAGATATAATATGATTTGCGAAGTGTTATGTATTCCTCGTCTACACTTCAAATGAATGTAAATGCGACACTTCCTTGCAAGGAAATAGCGTTTGCAGATGTGTACGTATCGAAGCAATAGAGTTCAAATGCTTCTTAAACGAGATATTGCATCTCATATCTATGTTTCATGATAAGATATAATAATCATTGCGAAGTGTTGTGCATTCCTCGTCTAGGATTCAAATGAAAGTAAATGCGACACTTCCTTGCAAGGAAATAACGATTGCAGACGTCTACGTATCGTAGCAATAGAGTTCATATGATTCTTAAAACGCGATATCGCATTTCATTTCTATGTTTCATGGTAAGATATAACATGATTTGCGAAGTGATATGTATTCCTCGTCTACACTTCAAATGAATGTGAATGCGATACTTCCTCGCTAGGAAATAGCGTTTGCAGATGTCTACGTATCGTAGCAATAGATTTCTAATGCGTCTTAAAACGCGATATCGCATCTCATTCCTCTGTTTCATGGTAAGATATAATATGATTTGCGAAGTGTCATGTATTCCTTGTCTACACTTCAAATGAATGTAAATGCGACACTTCCTTACAAGGAAATAGCGTTTGCAGATGTTTACCTATCGTAGCAATAGAGTTCTAATGCTTCTTAAAATGCGATATCGCATCTCATTTCTATGTTTCATGGTAAGATATAATATGATTTGCGAAGTGTTATGTATTCCTCGTCTACACTTCAAATGAATGTGAATGCGACACTTCCTCGCTAGGAAATAGCGTTTGCAGAGGTCTACGTATTGTAGCAATAGAGTTCAAATGCTTCTTAAAACGAGATATTGCATCTCATATCTGTGTTTCATGATAAGATATAATATTCATTGCAAAGTGTTATGCATTCCTCGTCTACGATTCAAATGAAAGTAAATGCGACACTTCCTTGCAAGGAAATAACGATTGCAGATGTCTACGTATCGTAGCAATAGCTTTCTACTGCTACTTAAAACGCGATATCGCTTCTCATTTCTATGTTTCATGGTAAGATATAATATGATTTGCGAAGTGTTATGTATTCCTCGTCTACACTTCAAATGAATGTGAATGCGATACTTCCTCGCTAGGAAATAGCGTTTGCAGATGTCTACGTATCGTAGCAATAGAGTTCTAATGCTTCTTAAAACGCGATATCGCGTCTCATTTCTATGTTTCATGGTAAGATGTAATATGATGAGCGAAGTGTTATGTATTCCACCTCTACACTTCAAATGAATGTAAATGCGACACTTCCCTGCCAGGAAATAGCGTTTGCAAATGTCCACCTATCGTGGCAATAGTGTTCTAATGCTTCTTAAAACGCGATATCGCACCTCATTTCTATGTTTCATGGTAAGATATAATATGATTTGCGAAGTGTTATGTATTCCTCGTCTACACTTCAAATGAATGTAAATGCGACACTTCCTTGCAAGGAAATAGCGTTTGCAGATGTGTACGTATCGAAGCAATAGAGTTCAAATGCTTCTTAAACGAGATATTGCATCTCATATCTATGTTTCATGATAAGATATAATAATCATTGCGAAGTGTTGTGCATTCCTCGTCTAGGATTCAAATGAAAGTAAATGCGACACTTCCTTGCAAGGAAATAACGATTGCAGACGTCTACGTATCGTAGCAATAGAGTTCATATGATTCTTAAAACGCGATATCGCATTTCATTTCTATGTTTCATGGTAAGATATAACATGATTTGCGAAGTGATATGTATTCCTCGTCTACACTTCAAATGAATGTGAATGCGATACTTCCTCGCTAGGAAATAGCGTTTGCAGATGTCTACGTATCGTAGCAATAGATTTCTAATGCGTCTTAAAACGCGATATCGCATCTCATTCCTCTGTTTCATGGTAAGATATAATATGATTTGCGAAGTGTCATGTATTCCTTGTCTACACTTCAAATGAATGTAAATGCGACACTTCCTTACAAGGAAATAGCGTTTGCAGATGTTTACCTATCGTAGCAATAGAGTTCTAATGCTTCTTAAAATGCGATATCGCATCTCATTTCTATGTTTCATGGTAAGATATAATATGATTTGCGAAGTGTTATGTATTCCTCGTCTACACTTCAAATGAATGTGAATGCGACACTTCCTCGCTAGGAAATAGCGTTTGCAGAGGTCTACGTATTGTAGCAATAGAGTTCAAATGCTTCTTAAAACGAGATATTGCATCTCATATCTGTGTTTCATGATAAGATATAATATTCATTGCAAAGTGTTATGCATTCCTCGTCTACGATTCAAATGAAAGTAAATGCGACACTTCCTTGCAAGGAAATAACGATTGCAGATGTCTACGTATCGTAGCAATAGCTTTCTACTGCTTCTTAAAACGCGATATCGCTTCTCATTTCTATGTTTCATGGTAAGATATAATATGATTTGCGAAGTGTTATGTATTCCTCGTCTACACTTCAAATGAATGTGAATGCGATACTTCCTCGCTAGGAAATAGCGTTTGCAGATGTCTACGTATCGTAGCAATAGAGTTCTAATGCTTCTTAAAACGCGATATCGCGTCTCATTTCTATGTTTCATGGTAAGATGTAATATGATGAGCGAAGTGTTATGTATTCCACCTCTACACTTCAAATGAATGTAAATGCGACACTTCCCTGCCAGGAAATAGCGTTTGCAAATGTCCACCTATCGTGGCAATAGTGTTCTAATGCTTCTTAAAACGCGATATCGCACCTCATTTCTATGTTTCATGGTAAGATATAATATGATTTGCGAAGTGTTATGTATTCCTCGTCTACACTTCAAATGAATGTAAATGCGACACTTCCTTGCAAGGAAATAGCGTTTGCAGATGTGTACGTATCGAAGCAATAGAGTTCAAATGCTTCTTAAACGAGATATTGCATCTCATATCTATGTTTCATGATAAGATATAATAATCATTGCGAAGTGTTGTGCATTCCTCGTCTAGGATTCAAATGAAAGTAAATGCGACACTTCCTTGCAAGGAAATAACGATTGCAGACGTCTACGTATCGTAGCAATAGAGTTCATATGATTCTTAAAACGCGATATCGCATTTCATTTCTATGTTTCATGGTAAGATATAACATGATTTGCGAAGTGATATGTATTCCTCGTCTACACTTCAAATGAATGTGAATGCGATACTTCCTCGCTAGGAAATAGCGTTTGCAGATGTCTACGTATCGTAGCAATAGATTTCTAATGCGTCTTAAATCGCGATATCGCATCTCATTCCTCTGTTTCATGGTAAGATATAATATGATTTGCGAAGTGTCATGTATTCCTTGTCTACACTTCAAATGAATGTAAATGCGACACTTCCTTACAAGGAAATAGCGTTTGCAGATGTTTACCTATCGTAGCAATAGAGTTCTAATGCTTCTTAAAATGCGATATCGCATCTCATTTCTATGTTTCATGGTAAGATATAATATGATTTGCGAAGTGTTATGTATTCCTCGTCTACACTTCAAATGAATGTGAATGCGACACTTCCTCGCTAGGAAATAGCGTTTGCAGAGGTCTACGTATTGTAGCAATAGAGTTCAAATGCTTCTTAAAACGAGATATTGCATCTCATATCTGTGTTTCATGATAAGATATAATATTCATTGCAAAGTGTTATGCATTCCTCGTCTACGATTCAAATGAAAGTAAATGCGACACTTCCTTGCAAGGAAATAACGATTGCAGATGTCTACGTATCGTAGCAATAGCTTTCTACTGCTTCTTAAAACGCGATATCGCTTCTCATTTCTATGTTTCATGGTAAGATATAATATGATTTGCGAAGTGTTATGTATTCCTCGTCTACACTTCAAATGAATGTGAATGCGATACTTCCTCGCTAGGAAATAGCGTTTGCAGATGTCTACGTATCGTAGCAATAGAGTTCTAATGCTTCTTAAAACGCGATATCGCGTCTCATTTCTATGTTTCATGGTAAGATGTAATATGATGAGCGAAGTGTCATGTATTCCACCTCTACACTTCAAATGAATGTAAATGCGACACTTCCCTGCCAGGAAATAGCGTTTGCAAATGTCTACCTATCGTAGCAATAGAGTTCTAATGCTTCTTAAAACGGGATATCGCATCTCATTTCTATGTTTCATGGTAAGATATAATATGAGTTGCGAAGTGCTATGTATTCCTCGTCTACACTTCAAATGAATGTGAATGCGATACTTCCTCGCTAGGAAATAGCGTTTGCAGATGTCTACGTATCATAGCAATAGAGTTCTAATGCTTCTAAAAACGCGATATCGCATCTCATTTCTATGTTTCATGGTAAGATGTAATATGATTTGCGAAGTGTTACGTATTCCTCCTCTACATTTCAAATGAATGTAATTGCGACACTTACTTGCTAGGAAATAGCGTCTGCAGATGTCTAGGTATCGTAGCAATAGAGTTCTAATGCTTCTTAAAACGCGATATCGCGTCTCATTTCTGTGTTTCATGGTAAGATGTAATATGATTTGCGAAGTGTTACGTATTCCTCCTCTACATTTCAAATGAATGTAATTGCGACACTTCCTTGCTAGGAAATAGCGTCTGCAGATGTCTAGGAATCGTAGCAATAGAGTTCTAATGCTTCTTAAAACGCGATATCGCGTCTCATTTCTATGTTTCATGGTAAGATGTAATATGATGTGCGAAGTGTTATGTATTCCTCCTCTACACTTCAAATGAATGTAAATGCGACACTTCCTTGCTAGGAAATAGCGTCTGCAGATGTCTGGGTATCGTAGCAATAGAGTTCTAATGCTTCTTAAAACGCGATATCGCGTCTCATTTCTATGTTTCATGGTAAGATGTAATACGATTTGCGAAGTGTTATGTATTCCTCCTCTACATTTCAAATGAATGTAAATGCGACACTTCCTTGCTAGGAAATAGCGTCTGCAGATGTCTGGGTATCGTAGCAATAGAGTTGTAATGCTTCTTAAAACGCGATATCGCGTCTCATTTCTATGTTTCATGGTAAGATGTAATATGATGTGCGAAGTGTTATGTATTCCTCCTCTACACTTCAAATGAATGTAAATGCGACACTTCCCTGCCAGGAAATAGCGTTTGCAAATGTCCACGTATCGTGGCAATAGTGTTCTAATGCTTCTTAAAACGCGATATCGCACCTCATTTCTATGTTTCATGGTAAGATATAATATGATTTGCGAAGTGTTATGTATTCCTCGTCTACACTTCAAATGAATGTAAATGCGACACTTCCTTGCAAGGAAATAGCGTTTGCAGATGTGTACGTATCGAAGCAATAGAGTTCAAATGCTTCTTAAACGAGATATTGCATCTCATATCTATGTTTCATGATAAGATATAATAATCATTGCGAAGTGTTGTGCATTCCTCGTCTAGGATTCAAATGAAAGTAAATGCGACACTTCCTTGCAAGGAAATAACGATTGCAGACGTCTACGTATCGTAGCAATAGAGTTCATATGATTCTTAAAACGCGATATCGCATTTCATTTCTATGTTTCATGGTAAGATATAACATGATTTGCGAAGTGATATGTATTCCTCGTCTACACTTCAAATGAATGTGAATGCGATACTTCCTCGCTAGGAAATAGCGTTTGCAGATGTCTACGTATCGTAGCAATAGATTTCTAATGCGTCTTAAAACGCGATATCGCATCTCATTCCTCTGTTTCATGGTAAGATATAATATGATTTGCGAAGTGTCAAGTATTCCTTGTCTACACTTCAAATGAATGTAAATGCGACATTTCCTTACAAGGAAATAGCGTTTGCAGATGTTTACCTATCGTAGCAATAGATTTCTAATGCTTCTTAAAACGCGATATCGCATCTCATTCCTCTGTTTCATGGTAAGATATAATATGATTTGCGAAGTGTCATGTATTCCTCGTCTACACTTCAAATGAATGTGAATGCGACACTTCCTCGCTAGGAAATAGCGTTTGCAGAGGTCTACGTATTGTAGCAATAGAGTTCAAGTGCTTCTTAAAACGAGATATTGCATCTCATATCTGTGTTTCATGATAAGATATAATATTCATTGCAAAGTGTTATGCATTCCTCGTCTACGATTCAAATGAAAGTAAATGCGACACTTCCTTGCAAGGAAATAACGATTGCAGATGTCTACGTATCGTAGCAATAGCTTTCTACTGCTTCTTAAAACGCGATATCGCTTCTCATTTCTATGTTTCATGGTAAGATATAATATGATTTGCGAAGTGTTATGTATTCCTCGTCTACACTTCAAATGAATGTGAATGCGATACTTCCTCGCTAGGAAATAGCGTTTGCAGATGTCTACGTATCGTAGCAATAGAGTTCTAATGCTTCTTAAAACGCGATATCGCGTCTCATTTCTATGTTTCATGGTAAGATGTAATATGATGAGCGAAGTGTTATGTATTCCACCTCTACACTTCAAATGAATGTAAATGCGACACTTCCCTGCCAGGAAATAGCGTTTGCAAATGTCTACCTATCGTAGCAATAGAGTTCTAATGCTTCTTAAAACGGGATATCGCATCTCATTTCTATGTTTCATGGTAAGATATAATATGAGTTGCGAAGTGCTATGTATTCCTCGTCTACACTTCAAATGAATGTGAATGCGATACTTCCTCGCTAGGAAATAGCGTTTGCAGATGTCTACGTATCATAGCAATAGAGTTCTAATGCTTCTAAAAACGCGATATCGCATCTCATTTCTATGTTTCATGGTAAGATGTAATATGATTTGCGAAGTGTTACGTATTCCTCCTCTACATTTCAAATGAATGTAATTGCGACACTTACTTGCTAGGAAATAGCGTCTGCAGATGTCTAGGTATCGTAGCAATAGAGTTCTAATGCTTCTTAAAACGCGATATCGCGTCTCATTTCTGTGTTTCATGGTAAGATGTAATATGATTTGCGAAGTGTTACGTATTCCTCCTCTACATTTCAAATGAATGTAATTGCGACACTTCCTTGCTAGGAAATAGCGTCTGCAGATGTCTAGGAATCGTAGCAATAGAGTTCTAATGCTTCTTAAAACGCGATATCGCGTCTCATTTCTATGTTTCATGGTAAGATGTAATATGATGTGCGAAGTGTTATGTATTCCTCCTCTACACTTCAAATGAATGTAAATGCGACACTTCCTTGCTAGGAAATAGCGTCTGCAGATGTCTGGGTATCGTAGCAATAGAGTTCTAATGCTTCTTAAAACGCGATATCGCGTCTCATTTCTATGTTTCATGGTAAGATGTAATACGATTTGCGAAGTGTTATGTATTCCTCCTCTACATTTCAAATGAATGTAAATGCGACACTTCCTTGCTAGGAAATAGCGTCTGCAGATGTCTGGGTATCGTAGCAATAGAGTTGTAATGCTTCTTAAAACGCGATATCGCGTCTCATTTCTATGTTTCATGGTAAGATGTAATATGATGTGCGAAGTGTTATGTATTCCTCCTCTACACTTCAAATGAATGTAAATGCGACACTTCCCTGCCAGGAAATAGCGTTTGCAAATGTCCACGTATCGTGGCAATAGTGTTCTAATGCTTCTTAAAACGCGATATCGCACCTCATTTCTATGTTTCATGGTAAGATATAATATGATTTGCGAAGTGTTATGTATTCCTCGTCTACACTTCAAATGAATGTAAATGCGACACTTCCTTGCAAGGAAATAGCGTTTGCAGATGTGTACGTATCGAAGCAATAGAGTTCAAATGCTTCTTAAACGAGATATTGCATCTCATATCTATGTTTCATGATAAGATATAATAATCATTGCGAAGTGTTGTGCATTCCTCGTCTAGGATTCAAATGAAAGTAAATGCGACACTTCCTTGCAAGGAAATAACGATTGCAGACGTCTACGTATCGTAGCAATAGAGTTCATATGATTCTTAAAACGCGATATCGCATTTCATTTCTATGTTTCATGGTAAGATATAACATGATTTGCGAAGTGATATGTATTCCTCGTCTACACTTCAAATGAATGTGAATGCGATACTTCCTCGCTAGGAAATAGCGTTTGCAGATGTCTACGTATCGTAGCAATAGATTTCTAATGCGTCTTAAAACGCGATATCGCATCTCATTCCTCTGTTTCATGGTAAGATATAATATGATTTGCGAAGTGTCAAGTATTCCTTGTCTACACTTCAAATGAATGTAAATGCGACATTTCCTTACAAGGAAATAGCGTTTGCAGATGTTTACCTATCGTAGCAATAGATTTCTAATGCTTCTTAAAACGCGATATCGCATCTCATTCCTCTGTTTCATGGTAAGATATAATATGATTTGCGAAGTGTCATGTATTCCTCGTCTACACTTCAAATGAATGTGAATGCGACACTTCCTCGCTAGGAAATAGCGTTTGCAGATGTCTACGTATCGTAGCAATAGATTTCTAATGCGTCTTAAAACGCGATATCGCATCTCATTCCTCTGTTTCATGGTAAGATATAATATGATTTGCGAAGTGTCATGTATTCCTTGTCTACACTTCAAATGAATGTAAATGCGACACTTCCTTACAAGGAAATAGCGTTTGCAGATGTTTACCTATCGTAGCAATAGAGTTCTAATGCTTCTTAAAATGCGATATCGCATCTCATTTCTATGTTTCATGGTAAGATATAATATGATTTGCGAAGTGTTATGTATTCCTCGTCTACACTTCAAATGAATGTGAATGCGACACTTCCTCGCTAGGAAATAGCGTTTGCAGAGGTCTACGTATTGTAGCAATAGAGTTCAAATGCTTCTTAAAACGAGATATTGCATCTCATATCTGTGTTTCATGATAAGATATAATATTCATTGCAAAGTGTTATGCATTCCTCGTCTACGATTCAAATGAAAGTAAATGCGACACTTCCTTGCAAGGAAATAACGATTGCAGATGTCTACGTATCGTAGCAATAGCTTTCTACTGCTTCTTAAAACGCGATATCGCTTCTCATTTCTATGTTTCATGGTAAGATATAATATGATTTGCGAAGTGTTATGTATTCCTCGTCTACACTTCAAATGAATGTGAATGCGATACTTCCTCGCTAGGAAATAGCGTTTGCAGATGTCTACGTATCGTAGCAATAGAGTTCTAATGCTTCTTAAAACGCGATATCGCGTCTCATTTCTATGTTTCATGGTAAGATGTAATATGATGAGCGAAGTGTTATGTATTCCACCTCTACACTTCAAATGAATGTAAATGCGACACTTCCCTGCCAGGAAATAGCGTTTGCAAATGTCTACCTATCGTAGCAATAGAGTTCTAATGCTTCTTAAAACGGGATATCGCATCTCATTTCTATGTTTCATGGTAAGATATAATATGAGTTGCGAAGTGCTATGTATTCCTCGTCTACACTTCAAATGAATGTGAATGCGATACTTCCTCGCTAGGAAATAGCGTTTGCAGATGTCTACGTATCATAGCAATAGAGTTCTAATGCTTCTAAAAACGCGATATCGCATCTCATTTCTATGTTTCATGGTAAGATGTAATATGATTTGCGAAGTGTTACGTATTCCTCCTCTACATTTCAAATGAATGTAATTGCGACACTTCCTTGCTAGGAAATAGCGTCTGCAGATGTCTAGGTATCGTAGCAATAGAGTTCTAATGCTTCTTAAAACGCGATATCGCGTCTCATTTCTATGTTTCATGGTAAGATGTAATATGATTTGCGAAGTGTTACGTATTCCTCCTCTACATTTCAAATGAATGTAATTGCGACACTTCCTTGCTAGGAAATAGCGTCTGCAGATGTCTAGGTATCGTAGCAATAGAGTTCTAATGCTTCTTAAAACGCGATATCGCGTCTCATTTCTATGTTTCATGGTAAGATGTAATATGATGTGCGAAGTGTTATGTATTCTTCCTCTACACTTCAAATGAATGTAAATGCGACACTTCCTTGCTAGGAAATAGCGTCTGCAGATGTCTGGGTATCGTAGCAATAGAGTTCTAATGCTTCTTAAAACGCGATATCGCGTCTCATTTCTATGTTTCATGGTAAGATGTAATACGATTTGCGAAGTGTTATGTATTCCTCCTCTACATTTCAAATGAATGTAAATGCGACACTTCCTTGCTAGGAAATAGCGTCTGCAGATGTCTGGGTATCGTAGCAATAGAGTTCTAATGCTTCTTAAAACGCGATATCGCGTCTCATTTCTATGTTTCATGGTAAGATGTAATATGATTTGCGAAGTTTTATGTATTCCTCCTCTACATTTCAAATGAATGTAAATGCCACACTTCCTTGCTAGGCAATAGCGTCTGCAGATGTCTAGGTATCGTAGCAATAGAGTTCTAATGCTTCTTAAAACGCGATATCGCGTCTCATTTCTATGTTTCCCGGTAAGATGTAATATGATGTGCGAAGTGTTATGTATTCCTCCTCTACACTTCAAATGAATGTAAATGCGACACTTCCCTTCCAGGAAATAGCGTTTGCAAATGTCCACCTATCGTGGCAATAGTGTTCTAATGCTTCTTAAAACGCGATATCGCACCTCATTTCTATGTTTCATGGTAATATATAATATGATTTGCGAAGTGTTATGTATTCCTCGTCTACACTTCAAATGAATGTAAATGCGACACTTCCTTGCAAGGAAATAGCGTTTGCAGATGTGTACGTATCGAAGCAATAGAGTTCAAATGCTTCTTAAACGAGATATTGCATCTCATATCTATGTTTCATGGTAAGATATAATATGATTTGCGAAGTGTCAAGTATTCCTTGTCTACACTTCAAATGAATGTAAATGCGACATTTCCTTACAAGGAAATAGCGTTTGCAGATGTTTACCTATCGTAGCAATAGATTTCTAATGCTTCTTAAAACGCGATATCGCATCTCATTCCTCTGTTTCATGGTAAGATATAATATGATTTGCAAAGTGTCATGTATTCCTTGTCTACCCTTCAAATGAATGTAAATGCGACACTTCCTTACAAGGAAATAGCGTCTGCAGATGTTTACCTATCGTAGCAATAGAGTTCTAATGCTTCTTAAAACGCGATATCGCATCTCATTTCTATGTTTCATGGTAAGATATAATATGATTTGCGAAGTGTTATGTATTCCTCGTCTACACTTCAAATGAATGTGAATGCGACACTTCCTTGCTAGGAAATAGCGTCTGCAGATGTCTAGGTATCGTAGCAATAGATTTCTAATGCTTCTTAAAACGCAATATCGCATCTCATTTCTATGTTTCATGGTAAGATATAATATGATTTGCGAAGTGTTATGTATTTCTCGTCTACACTTCAAACGAATGTAAATGCGACACTTCCTTGCAAGGAAATAGCGTTTGCAGATGTCTACGTATCGAAGCAATAGAGTTCAAATGCTTCTTAAAACGAGATATTGCATCTCATATCTGTGTTTCATGATAAGATATAATATTCATTGCAAAGTGTTATGCATTCCTCGTCTACGATTCAAATGAAAGTAAATGCGACACTTCCTTGCAAGGAAATAACGATTGCAGATGTCTACGTATCGTAGCAATAGCTTTCTAATGCTTCTTAAAACGCGATATCGCTTCTCATTTCTATGTTTCATGGTAAGATATAATATGATTTGCGAAGTATTATGTATTCCTCGTCTACACTTCAAATGAATGTGAATGCGATACTTCCTTGCTAGGAAATAGCGTTTGCAGATGTCTACGTATCGTAGCACTAGCTTTCTAATGCTTCTTAAAACGCGATATCGCATCTCATTTCTATGTTTCATGGTAAGATGTAATATGATTTGCGATGTGTCATGTATTCCTCGTCTACACTTCAAATGAATGTAAATGCGACACTTCCTTGCTAGTAAATAGCGTCTGCTGATGTCTAGGTATCGTAGCGATAGTGTTCTAATGCTTCTTAGAACGCGATACCGCATCTCATTTCTATGTTTCATGATAAGATATAACATGATTTGCGAAGTGTTATGTATTCCTCGTCTACACTTCAAATGAATGTGAATGCGATACTTGCTCGCTAGGAAATAGCGTTTGCAGATGTCTACGTATCGTAGAAATAGCTTTCCAATGCTTCATAAAACGCGATATCGCATCTCATTTCTATGTTTCATGGTAAGATATAATGTGATTTGCCATGTGTTATGTATTCCTCCTCTACACTTCAAATGAATGTAAATGCGACACTTCCTCGCTAGGAAATAGCGTTTGCAGATGTCTACGTATCGTAGCAATAGCTTTCTAATGCTTCTTAAAACGCGATATCGCATCTCATTTCTATGTTTCATGGTAAGATATAATATGATTTGCGAAGTGTTATGTATTCCTCGTCTACACTTCAAATGAATGTGAATGCGACACTTCCTCGCTAGGAAATAGCGTTTGCAGATGTCTACGTATCGTAGCAATAAATTTCTAATGCTTCTTAAAACGCGATATAGCATCTCATTCCTCTGTTTCATGGTAAGATATAATATGAGTTGCGAAGTGTTATGTATTCCTCGTCTACACTTCAAATGAATGTGAATGCGATACTTCCTCGCTAGGAAATAGCGTTTGCAGATGTCTACGTATCGTAGCAATAGAGTTCTAATGTTTCTTAAAACGCGATATCGCATCTCATTTCTATGTTTCATGGTAAGATGTAATATGATTTGCGAAGTGTTATGTATTCCTCCTCTACATTTCAAATGAATGTAAATGCGACACTTCCTTGCTAGGAAATAGCGTCTGCAGATGTCTAGGTATCGTAGCAATAGAGTTCTAATGCTTCTTAAAACGCGATATCGCGTCTCATTTCTATGTTTCATGGTAAGATGTAAGATGATGTGCGAAGTGTTATGTATTCCACCTCTACACTTCAAATGAATGTAAATGCGACACTTCTCTGCCAGGAAATAGCGTTTGCAAATGTCTACCTATCGTAGCAATAGAGTTCTAATGCTTCTTAAAACGGGATATCGCATCTCATTTCTATGTTTCATGGTAAGATATAATATGAGTTGCGAAGTGTTATGTATTCCTCGTCTACACTTCAAATGAATGTGAGTGCGATACTTCCTCGCTAGGAAATAGCGTTTGCAGATGTCTACGTATCGTAGCAATAGAGTTCTAATGCTTCTTAAAACGCGATATCGCATCTCATTTCTATGTTTCATGGTAAGATGTAATATGATTTGCGAAGTGTTATGTATTCCTCCTCTACATTTCAAATGAATGTAATTGCGACACTTCCTTGCTAGGAAATAGCGTCTGCAGATGTCTAGGTATCGAAGCAATAGAGTTCTAATGCTTCTTAAAACGCGATATCGCGTCTCATTTCTATGTTTCATGGTAGGATGTAATATGATGTGCGAAGTGTTATGTATTCCTCCTCTACACTTCAAATGAATGTAAATGCGACACTTCCCTGCCAGGAAATAGCGTTTGCAAATGTCTACCTATCGTAGCAATAGTGTTCTAATGCTTCTTAAAACGCGATATCGCACCTCATTTCTATGTTTCATGGTAAGATGTAATATGATTTGCGAAGTGTTATGTATTCCTCGTCTACACTTCAAATGAATGTAAATGCGACACTTCCTTGCAAGGAAATAGCGTTTGCAGATGTGTACGTATCGAAGCAATAGAGTTCAAATGCTACTTAAAACGAGATATTGCATCTCATATCTATGTTTCATGATAAGATATAATAATCATTGCGAAGTGTTGTGCATTCCTCGTCTACGATTCAAATGAAAGTAAATGCGACACTTCCTTGCAAGGAAATAACGATTGCAGATGTCTACGTATCGTAGCAATAGAGTTCATATGATTCTTAATACGCGATATCGCGTTTCATTTCTATGTTTCATGGTAAGATATAACATGATTTGCTAAGTGTTATGTATTCCTCGTCTACACTTCAAATGAATGTGAATGCGATACTTCCTCGCTAGGAAATAGCGTTTGCAGATGTCTACGTATCGTAGCAATAGAGTTCTAATGCTTCTTAAAATGCGGTATCGCATCTCATTTCTATGTTTCATGGTAAGATGTAATACGATTTGCGAAGTGTTATGTATTCCTCCTCTACATTTCAAATGAATGTAAATGCGACACTTCCTTGCTAGGAAATAGCGTCTGCAGATGTCTGGGTATCGTAGCAATAGAGTTCTAATGCTTCTTAAAACGCGATATCGCGTCTCATTTCTATGTTTCATGGTAAGATGTAATATGATTTGCGAAGTGTTATGTATTCCTCCTCTACATTTCAAATGAATGTAAATGCGACACTTCCTTGCTAGGAAATAGCGTCTGCAGATGTCTAGATATCGTAGCAATAGAGTTCTAATGCTTCTTAAAACGCGATATCGCGTCTCATTTCTATGTTTCATGGTAAGATGTAATATGATGTGCGAAGTGTTATGTATTCCTCCTCTACACTTCAAGTGAATGTAAATGCGACATTTCCCTGCCAGGAAATAGCGTTTGCAAATGTCCACCTATCGTAGCAATAGTGTTCTAATGCTTCTTAAAACGCGATATCGCACCTCATTTCTATGTTTCATGGTAAGATATAATATGATTTGCGAAGTGTTATGTATTCCTCGTCTACACTTCAAATGAATGTAAATGCGACACTTCCTTGCAAGGAAATAGCGTTTGCAGATGTGTACTTCAAATGAATGTGAATGCGACACTTCCTCGCTAGGAAATAGCGTTTGCAGATGTTTACCTATCGTAGCGATAGAGTTCTAATGCTCCTTAAAACGCGATATCGCATCTCATTTCTATGCTTCATGGTAAGATATAATATGATTTGCGAAGTGTTATGTATTCCTCGTCTACACTTCAAATGAATGTGAATGCGACACTTCCTCGCTAGGAAATAGCGTTTGCAGATGTCTACGTATCGTAGCAATAGAGTTCTAATGCTTCTTAAAACGCGATATCGCATCTCATTTCTATGTTTCATGGTAAGATGTAATATGATTTGCGAAGTGTTATGTATTCCTCCTCTACACTTCAAATGAATGTAAATGCGACACTTCCTAGCTAGGAAATAGCGTCTGCAGATGTCTAGGTATCGTAGCAATAGAGTTCCAATGCTTCTTAGAACGCGATATCGCACCTCATTTCTATGTTTCATGGTAAGATATAATATGATTTGCGAAGTGTTATGTATTCCTCGTCTACACTTCAAATGAATGTAAATGCGACGCTTCCTTGCAAGGAAATAGCGTTTGTAGATGTCTACGTATCGAAGCAATAGAGTTCAAATGCTTCTTAAAACGAGATATTGCATCTCATATCTATGTTTCAAGATAAGATATAATATTCATTGCGAAGTGTTATGCATTCCGCGTCTACGATTCAAATGAATGTAAATGCGACACTTCCTTGCAAGGAAATAGCGTTTGCAGATGTCTACGTATCGTAGCAATAGAGTTCATATGATTCTTAAAACGCGATATCGCATCTCATTTATACGTTTCATGGCAAGATATAATATGATTTGCGAAGTGTCATGTATACCTCGTCTACACTTCAAATGAATGTGAATGCGACACTTCCTCGCTAGGAAATAGCGTTTGCAGATGTCTACGTATCGTAGCAATAGAGTTCATATGATTCTTAAAACGCGATATCGCATCCCATTTCTATGTTTCATGGTAAGATATAACATGATTTGCGAAGTGTTATGTATTCCTCGTCTACACTTCAAGTGAATGTAAATGCGACCCATCCTTGCAAGGAAATAGCGTTTGCAGATGTCTACGTATCGAAGCAATAGAGTTCAAATGCTTCTTAAAACAAGATATTGCATCTCATATCTATGTTTCATGATAAGATATAATATTCATTGGGAAGTGTTATGCATTCCTCGTCTGCGATTCAAATGAAAGTAAATGCCACACTTCCTTGCAAGGAAATAACGATTGCAAATGTCTACGTATCGTAGCAATAGAGTTCATATGATTCTTAAAACGCGATATCGCGGTTCATTTCTATGTTTCATGGTAAGATGTAATATGATTTGCGCAGTGTTATATATTCCTCCTCTACATTTCAAATGAATGTAAATGCGACACTTCCTTGCTAGGAAATAGCGTTTGCAGATGTCTACGTATCGAAGCAATAGAGTTCAAATGCTTCTTAAAACGCGATATCGCGTCTCATTTCTATGTTTCATGGTAAGGTGTAATATGATTTGCGAAGTGTTATGTATTCCTCCTCTACACTTCAAATGAGTGTAAATGCGACACTTCCCTGCCAGGAAATAGCGTTTGCAAATGTCTACCTATCGCAGCAATAGTGTTCTAATGCTTCTTAAAACGCGATATCGCACCTCATTTCTATGTTTCATGGTAAGATGTAATATGATTTGCGAAGTGTTATGTATTCCTCGTCTATACTTCAAATGAATGTAAATGCGACACTTCCTTGCAAGGAAATAGCGTTTGCAGATGTGTACGTATCGAAGCAATAGAGTGCAAATGCTTCTTAAAACGAGATATTGCATCTCATATCTATGTTTCATGTTAAGATATAATAATCATTGCGAAGTGTTGTGCATTCCTCGTCTACGATTCAAATGAAAGTAAATGCGACACTTCCTTGCAAGGAAATAACGATTGCAGATGTCTACGTATCGTAGCAATAGAGTTCATATGATTCTTAAAACGCGATATAGCATTTCATTTCTATGTTTCATGGTAAGATATAACATGATTTGCGAAGTGTTATGTATTCCTCGTCTACACTTCAAATGAATGTGAATGCGATACTTCCTCGCTAGGAAATAGCGTTTGCAGATGTCTACGTATCGTAGCATTAGCTTTCTAATGCTTCTTAAAACGCGATATCGCATCTCATATCTATGTTTCATGGTAAGATATAATATGATTTGCGAAGTGTCATGTATTCCTCGTCTACACTTCAAATGAATGTAAATGCGACACTTCCTTACAAGGAAATAGCGTTTGCAGATGTTTACCTATCGTAGCAATAGAGTTCTAATGCTTCTTAAAACGCGATATCGCACCTCATTTCTATGTTTCATGGTAAGATGTAATATGATTTGCGAAGTGTTTGTACTCCTCCTCTACACTTCAAATGAATGTAAATGCGACACCTCCTTGCAAGGAAATAGCGTTTGCAGTTGTCTACCTATCGTAGCAATAGTGTTCTAATGCTTCTTAAAACGAGATATCGCATTTCATTTCTATGTTTCATGTTAAGATATAACATGATTTGCGAAGTGTTTTGTATTCCTCGTCTACACTTCAAATGAATGTGAATACGATACTTCCTCGCTAGGAAATAGCGTTTGCAGATGTCTACGTATCGTAGCAATAGAGTTCTAATGCTTCTTAAAACGCGATATCGCATCTCATTTCTATGTTTCATGGTAAGATGTAATATGATTTGCGAAGTGTTATGTATTCCGCCTCTACACTTCAAATGAATGTAAATGCGACACTTCCTAGCTAGGAAATAGCGTCTGCAGATGTCTAGGTATCGTAGCAATAGAGTTCCAATGCTTCTTAGAACGCGATATCGCACCTCATTTCTATGTTTCATGGTAAGATATAATATGATTTGCGAAGTGTTATGTATTCCTCGTCTACACTTCAAATGAATGTAAATGCGACGCTTCCTTGCAAGGAAATAGCGTTTGTAGATGTCTACGTATCGAAGCAATAGAGTTCAAATGCTTCTTAAAACGAGATATTGCATCTCATATCTATGTTTCAAGATAAGATATAATATTCATTGCGAAGTGTTATGCATGCCGCGTCTACGATTCAAATGAATGTAAATGCGACACTTCCTTGCAAGGAAATAGCGTTTGCAGATGTCTACGTATCGTAGCAATAGAGTTCATATGATTCTTAAAACGCGATATCGCATCCCATTTCTATGTTTCATGGTAAGATATAACATGATTTGCGAAGTGTTATGTATTCCTCGTCTAAACTTCAAGTGAATGTAAATGCGACCCATCCTTGCAAGGAAATAGCGTTTGCAGATGTCTACGTATCGAAGCAATAGAGTTCAAATGCTTCTTAAAACAAGATATTGCATCTCATATCTATGTTTCATGATAAGATATAATATTCATTGGGAAGTGTTATGCATTCCTCGTCTGCGATTCAAATGAAAGTAAATGCCACACTTCCTTGCAAGGAAATAACGATTGCAAATGTCTACGTATCGTAGCAATAGAGTTCATATGATTCTTAAAACGCGATATCGCGTTTCATTTCTATGTTTCATGGTAAGATGTAATATGATTTGCGAAGTGTTATGTATTCCTCCTCTACATTTCAAATGAATGTAAATGCGACACTTCCTTGCTAGGAAATAGCGGCTGCAGATGTCTGGGTATCGTAGCAATAGAGTTCTAATGCTTCTTAAAACGCGATATCGCGTCTCATTTCTATGTTTCATGGTAAGGTGTAATATGATTTGCGAAGTGTTATGTATTCCTCCTCTACACTTCAAATGAGTGTAAATGCGACACTTCCCTGCCAGGAAATGGCGTTTGCAAATGTCTACCTATCGTAGCAATAGTGTTCTAATGCTTCTTAAAACGCGATATCGCACCTCATTTCTATGTTTCATGGTAAGATATAATATGATTTGCGAAGTGTTATGTATTCCTCGTCTACACTTCAAATGAATGTAAATGCGACACTTCCTTGCAAGGAAATAGCGTTTGCAGATTTCCACGTATCGTAGCAATAGAGTTCTTATGATTCTTAAAACGCGATATCGCATCTCATTTCTATGTTTCATGGTAAGACATAATATGATTTGCGAAGTGTCATGTATTCCTCGTCTACACTTCAAATGAATGTAAATGCGAGACTTCCTCGCTAGGAAATAGCGTTTGCAGATGTCTATGTATCGTAGCAATAGCTTTCTAATGCTTCTTAAAACGCGATATCGCATCTCATTTCTATGTTTCATGGTAAGATATAATATTCATTGCGAAGTGTTATGCATTCCTCGTCTACGATTCAAATGAAAGTAAGTGCGACACTTCCTTGCAAGGAAATAGCGATTGCAGATGTCGACGTATCGTAGCAATAGAGTTCATATGATTCTTAAAACGCGATATAGCATTTCATTTCTATGTTTCATGGTAAGATATAACATGATTTGCGAAGTGTTACGTATTCCTCGTCTACACTTCAATTGAATGTGAATGCGATACTTCCTCGCTAGGAAATAGCGTTTGCAGATGTCTACGTATCGTAGCATTAGCTTTCTAATGCTTCTTAAAACGCGATATCGCATCTCATATCTATGTTTCATGGTAAGATATAATATGATTTGCGAAGTGTCCTGTATTCCTCGTCTACACTGCAAATGAATGTAAATGCGACACTTCCTTACAAGGAAATAGCGTTTGCAGATGTTTACCTGTCGTAGCAATAGAGTTCTAATGCTTCTTAAAACGCGATATCGCATCTCATTTCTATGTTTCATGGTAAGATGTAATATGATTTGCGAAGTGTTATGTATTCCTCCTCTACATTTCAAATGAATGTAAATGCGACACTTCCTTGCTAGGAAATAGCGTCTGCAGATGTCTAGGTATCGTAGCAATAGAGTTCTAATGCTTCTTAAAACGCGATATCGCGTCTCATTTCTATGTTTCATGGTAAGATGTAATATGATGTGTGAAGTGTTATGTATTCCTCCTCTACACTTCAAATGAATGTAAATGCGACACTTCCCTGCCAGGAAATAGCGTTTGCAAATGTCTACCTATCGCAGCAATAGTGTTCTAATGCTTCTTAAAACGCGATATCGCACCTCATTTCTATGTTTCATGGTAAGATGTAATATGATTTGCGAAGTGTTATGTATTCCTCGTCTATACTTCAAATGAATGTAAATGCGACACTTCCTTGCAAGGAAATAGCGTTTGCAGATGTGTACGTATCGAAGCAATAGATTTCAAATGCTTCTTAAAACGAGATATCGCACCTCATTTCTATGTTTCATGGTAAGATATAATATGATTTGCGAAGTGTCATGTATTCCTCGTCTACACTTCAAATGAATGAAAATGCAACACTTCCTTGCAAGGAAATAGCGTTTGCAGATGTTTACCTATAGTAGCAATAGAGTTATTATGCTTCTTAAAACGCGATATCGCATCTCATTTCTATGTTTCATGGTAAGATATAAAATGATTTGCGAAGTGTTATGTACTCCTCCTCTACATCTCAAATGAATGTAAATGCCACACCTCCTTGCAAGGAAATAGCGTTTGCAGTTGTCTACCTATCGTAGCAATGGTGTTCTAATGCTTCTTAAAACGAGATATCGCATCTCATTTCAATGTTTCATGGTAAGATATAAAATGATTTGCGAAGTGTTATGTATTCCTCGTCTACACTTCAAATGAATGTGAATGCGACACTTCCTCGCTAGGAAATAGCGTTTGCAGATGTCTACGTATCGTAGCAATAGATTTCTAATGCTTCTTAAAACGCGATATCGCATCTCATTTCTATGTTTCATGGTAAGATATAATATGATTTGCGAAGTGTCCTGTATTCCTCGTCTACACTTCAAATGAATGTAAATGCAACACTTCCTTGCAAGGAAATAGCGTTTGCAGATGTGTACGTATCGAAGCAATAGAGCTCAAATGCTTCTTAAAACGAGATATTGCATCTCATATCTATGTTTCATGATAAGATATAATAATCATTGCGAAGTGTTATGTACTCCTCGTCTACGATTCAAATGAAAGTAAATGCGACACTTCCTTGCAAGGAAATGACGATTGCAGATGTCTACGTATCGTAGCAATAGAGTTCATATGATTCATAAGACGCGATATCGCATCTCATTTGTATGTTTCATGGTAAGATATAACATGATTTGCGAAGTGTTATGTATTCCTCGTCTACACTTCAAATGAATGTGAATGCGACACTTCCTCGCTAGGAAATAGCGTTTGCAGATGTTTAACTATCGTAGCAATAGAGTTCTAATGCTTCTTAAAACGCGATATCGCATCTCATTTCTATGTTTCATGGTACGATATAATATGATTTGCGAAGTGTTATGTATTCCTCGTCTGCACTTCAAATGAATGTAAGTGCGACACTTCCTTGCAAGGAAATAGCGTTTGCAGATGTCTATGTATCGTAGCAATAGAATTCTTATGATTCCTAAAACGCTATATCGCATCTCATTTCTATGTTTCATGGTAAGATATAATATGATTTGCGAAGTGTTATGTATTCCTCGTCTACACTTCAAGTGAATGTAAATGCGACACTTCCTTGCTAGGAAATAGCGTCTGCAGATATCTAGGTATCGTAGCGATAGAGTTCGAATGCTTCTTAAAACGCGATATCGCATCTCATTTCTATGTTTCATGGTAAGATATAATATGATTTGCGAAGTGTTATGTACTCCTCCTCTACACTTCAAATGAATGTAAATGCGACACCTCCTTGCAAGGAAATAGCGTTTGTAGTTGTCTACCTATCGTAGCAATAGTGTTCTAATGCTTCTTAAAACGAGATATCGCATCTCACTTCAATGTTTCATGGTAAGATATAATATGATTTGCGAAGTGTTATGTATTCATCGTCTACACTTCAAATGAATGTGAATGCGACACTTCCTCGCTAGGAAATAGCGTTTGCAGATGTCTACGTATCGTAGCAATAGATTTCTAATGCTTCTTAATGCGCGATAACGCATCTCATTTCCATGTTTCATGGTAAGATATAATATGATTTGCGAAGTGTCATGTATTCCTCGTCTACACTTCAAATGAATGTGAATGCGACACTTCCTCGCTAGGAAATAGCGTTTGCAGATGTCTACGTATCGTAGCAATAGATTTCTAATGCTTCTTAAAACGCGATATCGCATCTCATTTCTATGTTTCATGGTAAGATGTAATATGATTTGCGAAGTGTTATGTACTCCTCCTCTACACTTCAAATGAATGTAAATAAGACACCTCCTTGCAAGGAAATAGCGTTTGCAGTTGTCTACCTATCGTAGCAAGAGTGTTCTAATGCTTCTTAAAACGAGATATCGCATCTCATTTCAATGTTTCATGGTAAGATATAATATGATTTGCGAAGTGTTATGTATTCCTCGTCTACACTTCAAATGAATGTGAATGCGACAATTCCTCGCTAGGAAATAGCGTTTGCAGATGTCTACGTATCGTAGCAATAGATTTCTAATGCTTCTTAAAGCGCGATATCGCATCTCATTTCTATGTTTCATGGTAAGATATAAAATGATTTGCGAAGTGTTATGTATTCCTCCTCTACACTTCAAATGAATGTGAATGCGATACTTCCTCGCTAGGTAATAGCGTTTGCTGATGTCTACGTATCGTAGCAATAGCTTTCTAATGCTTCTTAAAACGCGATATCGCATCTCATTTCTATGTTTCATGGTAAGATATAATATGATTTGCGAAGTGTTATGTACCCCTCCTCTACACTTCAAATGAATGTAAATGCGACACCTCCTTGCAAGGAAATAGCGTTTGCAGTTGTCTACCTATCGTAGCAATAGTGTTCTAATGCTGCTTAAAACGAGATATCGCATCTCATTTCAATGTTTCATGGTAAGATATAATATGATTTGCGAAGTGTTATGTATTCCTCGTCTACACTTCAAATGAATGTGAATGCGACACTTCCTCGCTAGGAAATAGCGTTTGCAGATGTCTACGTATCGTAGCAATAGATTTCTAATGCTTCTTAAAACGCGATATCGCATCTCATTTCTATGTTTCATGGTAAGATGTAATATGATTTGCGAAGTGTTATGTACTCCTCCTCTACACTTCAAATGAATGTAAATAAGACACCTCCTTGCAAGGAAATAGCGTTTGCAGTTGTCTACCTATCGTAGCAAGAGTGTTCTAATGCTTCTTGAAACGCGATATCGCATCTCATTTCCATGTTTCATGGTAAGATATAATATGATTTGCGAAGTGTCATGTATTCCTCGTCTACACTTCAAATGAATGTAAATGCAACACTTCCTTGCAAGGAAATAGCGTTTGCAGATGTTTAACTATCGTAGCAATAGAGTTCTAATGCTTCTTAAAACGCGATATCGCATCTCATTTCTATGTTTCATGGTAAGATATAATATGATTTGCGAAGTGTTATGTATTCCTCGTCTGCACTTCAAATGAATGTAAGTGCGACACTTCCTTGCAAGGAAATAGCTTTTGCAGGTGTCTACGTATCGTAGCAATAGAGATCTTATGATTCTTAAAACGCGATATCGCATCTCATCTCTATGTTTCATGGTAGGATATAATATGATTTGCGAAGTGTTATGTATTCCTCCTCTACACTTCAAATGAATGTGAATGCGATACTTCCTCGCTAGGTAATAGCGTTTGCTGATGTCTACGTATCGTAGCAATAGCTTTCTAATGCTTCTTAAAACGCGATATCGCATCTCTTTTCTATGTTTCATGGTAAGATATAATATGATTTGCGAAGTGTTATGTACCCCTCCTCTACACTTCAAATGAATGTAAATGCGACACCTCCTTGCAAGGAAATAGCGTTTGCAGTTGTCTACCTATCGTAGCAATAGTGTTCTAATGCTGCTTAAAACGAGATATCGCATCTCATTTCAATGTTTCATGGTAAGATATAATATGATTTGCGAAGTGTTATGTATTCCTCGTCTACACTTCAAGTGAATGTGAATGCGACACTTCCTCGCTAGGAAATAGCGTTTGCAGATGTCTACGTATCGTAGCAATAGATTTCTAATGCTTCTTAAAACGCGATATCGCATCTCATTTCTATGTTTCATGGTAAGATGTAATATGATTTGCGAAGTGTTATGTATTCCTCGTCTGCACTTCAAATGAATGTAAGTGCGGCACTTCCTTGCAAGGAAATAGCGTTTGCAGGTGTCTACGTATCGTAGCAATGGAGATCTTATGATTCTTAAAACACGATATCGCATCTCATCTCTATGTTTCATGGTAAGATATAATATGATTTGCGAAGTGTTATGTATTCCTCCTCTACACTTCAAATGAATGTGAATGCGATACTTCCTCGCTAGGTAATAGCGTTTGCTGATGTCTA